>NW_015170899.1:31359-84958 GCF_001447785.1 Gekko japonicus | reverse complement strand
TCCAGGGATTATCCATTGTGCTCCTACAATTTTGTATGTCCTTAAAACTTGCTGTAAATGATAAATGTAATGCTTGTAAATATATACATCTCCTTCTTGAGAAAGTGGGCTTCTTGCTTCTATCACAGTGGGACCCCCTGTTCTTTTATAGAGTGATTGATGGAACATAGGATACGAAAAGTTGAGAATCACTCATTATTCTTGTTTTTTTTAAAAAACGGGAGCTGCGATTTTTCTTATACTACAATATTAACCCGTATTTCCCTAATTTGTTTAAGGTGGAAAATTCTCCATCCTTTACTAATATATCACCCTTTGGCAAGGGGTGGGGGAGGATTCACACACAACATCTGACACCAGAGAACTGAGTTAAGAACAACAAAACTAAATTTGACCAGTTGGACCCCTTCCCTACTGTGAAACCCAGGCTTTCAACACGAGGCATCTTACCCTTCAATTTTATAGGATCCCTGCAGATGTGAAGATGAGCTTTTGCCTCTAAGGAAATGCTGTTAAGGCAGGACAAACTGATGTATCCCACAGGTAGAAATTGGGGGCACAGAAACGGTGCTTACTTCTCTTTTTTTCAAAGTTTTCCTGTTTCATTTTTACACCGGCAGGAAGAACGGGAGTTCGCATAACAAGACGTTCTCAATTGCTCCTTTCAATATTAGAAACCAATCCTTGTTTTTTATTTTTCTCCCACCAAACCAACATTTTGGGGAGACAGTCTAACTTAACGTACTATGTTCCGTGTTCCCTGAAGTAATTTATGATGTACTTTCAGTACTAAGTAGGAAAGCCAGCTAGAAAAGTTGAGAAATATTGAATCCCACCTGACTTTTGTCTGGGCAGATCCCATGATCCCCAGCATAGCCTTTTTTTTGTCTAGTCAAAGAGGACCTCCCCTCCCTTCTTTACTGGAGAAAAGCTAGTGGGACCCAACGCGTAGTCTGTTGCCTTAACAAATATATTTCCCTACTCGTTTGACCTATATTGCTTACATTTGTAGGCACTGAAGACTTCGCCGTATCTTGAAGCATATTTATCTCAGCTAAACAGGCAATTAGGGCCCTCAGTTAAAAAGGCACGGAAGTTAATTTTTAAAAATACATATGTGTGGGTGTGTAAATGTACATTAAATTAATTAAAACTATTAAAACATAAACAGGAAGGATGATAAGTAAGGGAACGCCAAATAAGACAAAGTCTTCACCTACCGGCAGGAGACAATGATAGAGGGAGACAGAAGATTCTTCCTGGGGAGGGGGTTCAGTTGGTGTCACAACTGGAAAGGACCTTTCTCAAGTTGCCTCAGATGATGGGTGGCACAGGGGATTTATCCTCTGGTTAAAACAGCTGAGCTGAACAGGACTGCTTTCAGTTCAAGCCCCGCACTGGTGTGAGCTGCCAGTCCTTGTCCCCAGCTCGCCGTCCACCCAGCGGTTCGAAAGCTTGGTGAGTAGATAAAATGGGTACCACTCCTTAGAGAGAGTGGGCACACAACCCCCCCCCCCAGTGGGGGTTGTGTTAGCCGATCGGAGGGTCTGCTCATAAGCCGAGGAAGATCCTACTGGGAAGTTACATCTGTGATTGAATCAGTCAGCCACCTCAGAAAGTGTTTCAACATACAAACCACTAATCCAAGTCTGTGATGTGCCGGTTTCATGTCCCTTCTTCTGGAGAAGGTGATTGTATCAGTGCCCTGGGGTACCTATTACTTGGCAATCATCCTGCCTCAAACTGAGCCACACCGTTTTTTCTCTCTCATGGTAGACAAGCACCAGTGAATGCTGAAAATCACATTATGCGACTGTCAAAGTTATTCAGGGTTTGGTGATTCACAAAATTTCTTTGGGATCGTAGGGATTCATATAGGAATGCTGGCATTCATCAGATTTCAATCATTTACTCTATCTTCTTAATTAGTGATATAATGGTTCCTGGTTGTTATACTTCATGAAACTGGTTCCGAAGAATTACTCCCACCACCTTCCCAGTACTTAAGAAGAATAAATATTGGACCATCGCTTGGCAACTTAAAGGATGTAAAAGCTCGAGATCCTATTGTTAAAATAGTCTACTGGTGGAATACTGTGTACAGTTCTAGTCACCACACCTCAAAAAAGATATGATGGCATTAGAAAAGGTGCAGAAAAGGGCAACTAAAATGATTAAGGAGATGGAACACATTCCCTATGAAAAAAGGTTAAAGAGGTTAGGGCCTTTTAGCTTGGAGAAACGACTATTGAGGGGCGATATGACAGAGGTTTACAAAATTATGCGTGGGATAGAGAAGGTAGAGAAAGAAGTACTTTTCTTCCTTTCTCACAGTACAAGAACTTGTGGACATTTAGTTAAATTAATGAGCAGTAAGCTTAGAACAGATAGAAGAAGTACTTCTTCACCCAAAGAGTAATTAACAAATGGAATTCACTGCTGCAAGAAGTAATGGCAGCTCCGAGCATAGACAGCTTCAAGAGGGGATTGAATAAACACGTGGAGCAGAGTTCCATCAGTCGCTATCAGCCCCAAGATCTAGATGGAACACTCTGTCTGGGGCAGTGACGCTCTGCATTCTTGGTGCTTGGGGGGCAACAGTGGGAGAGCTTCAGGAGTTCTGACCCTGCTGGTGTACCTTCTGACGGGACCTGGTTTTTTGGCTACTGCGTGACTGGATGGACCATTGGCCTGTTCCAACATGGCTTCTCTTATGTTCTTAAGTTGTTCTGTGAGGTCTTGTTTCCCCTCTGCTATCTTGAAGAGATGAAAGTCTGTTCCCGAACTTTTGACACTTTGTTGTAAGGCAGTATCAGAGAAAAGCCGTTAGCATTTCATCTTTAGTGTGCTTCCAATACTGTTTTTTAGACTTATCTGCAATGAAATGCATATCCTTTGAAATGCTTTGCATTTCTAGAATCAGATTTATGGTTTAGCTTCCCCTCCCCAGTTGTCTAGGAAACCATTTTTTCTTCAGCTTTCCATTTCAGGGAGTTACACTTTTTCTTTCTTCTTTCCTTTTAAGTTTTTGCATCTTTCTTATTACACAGGTTTATCTCATCTTGTTGAGTGTGACAGAGGCACCTGAGAGAGTGCAATTTGCCGACGAGACATAAGACCTTTTCAGACATTACTGTAATGCAGTGTTCCCTCTAAGCTGCGTTAGTGTGAGCTAGCTCAAAGTTTCTTAGCCTCCAGCTTACAGATTTTTGTCTTAGCTCAGGAAGGATGGCTCCACAGCAAACTAATTTATGCAGTAGCTAAGTCACTCGCTTACAACCAGTAACTCACAAAGTAGAATTTTTGCTCACAAGACTCCACAGCTTAGAGGGAGCATTACTGTAATGCGTGCTTGGAGCCCACCAGGTGCACATAATGGGGGCATGCTCTACTTTCAGTGCTCCCAATGCACGCAGTCCTCATGTTGTATCATGCACATACTTATCATGCACATAATCCTTGTTGCCCCGGCACCCCCCAAATGATGACACAAGACAGCCAAGGGTTAGTTGAACTAGTTTGCTTATTTATTTGTTTAAATTATTATTTTAATTAATTAATTATACGTCTTTATTTATTTATTCAATTTGTACCCCGCCCTCCCCGCGAGCAGGCTCAGGGCGGCTTACATAGTTGGTACAGAAATAACCAATAAAACCACATCAAATCATTTAAAACAATTCAAATACAAATGAAATCATAAAATCATAAGGTGCTAGTGATAATTCATTAGTTGTTTGAAGGTGGCGTACTACAAATTCTTGCAAGTAGACAATTTTCCAGCTCAAAGGTCTTCCTGAGTCGCACCGTGGCCTAGGCCAGATATTAAGGCTGAGGGCCGGGCTTGTTAGAGGTAGTAGTGGGGCGGCTCCTTAGTTGAAAGCCTGGTGGAACTGTAAAAGATCCCGCAGGGCCCTGATCTCTCCCGGGACCTCGTTCCGCCAGTAAGGGGCCACCACTGAAAAAGCCCTGGCCCTGGTAGTAGCGAGCTGATTTGTCAGTGCTTAGTCAAATAAGCTGACAATTTTGAGGGCGGGCTGCTCTAGGCATCTGCTTGGCCTGTCTTTTGGGCAGATCCACTCCGGCTCCAAACTCAGTTGGCGCTTCCACCAGGCTCGCTTATCGCTTCCTCCACAGTCATATGTGTCAAGAGGTGCCAAACTCCCTCTCCCTGATCTGCTGTAAGGCTCCCACCAGGCCCCAAAGATGCCACTCAGCACCAAGGGCGCTCCTTCACAGAGCACCCAGCCACAAGGTGTTTGATGGCCTGTTCTGGACACGCAGCCCATCACACCAGGTGTCTCGGGGTGCTTGCTGATGAACTCTGCCTAACCTAAACAACTCACCCTATTCCTGCCAGCTATTTGGGGCCTAACCAGTTTTATAACGAGGCCTATTTATTGAGGAGCACCCTGTCCACAGAGAGAGCATGGAGCAGATGAAAAAAGGGCTTTGCACTAGGCCAATGTGGCAAAAAAAATATATCCAAAATTTCTGTTCAGCCCTGCTTTAGCGACCAGCCAAGCTCATGCTGCCCTTGGGGAGGGTGGTTAGGTCAGCCACAGTAAAATGCCTGCAGGTGAGAGGAACCAATAGTATTCTGTGCCTCATTCAAAGTCAATGGCCAGGGCAAATTGGTCCATGACGTCATCCACCATGAATGTCTTATATGCAGAAATGTAACCCCTGAAAAATCCAGTGGTCAGTTTGCACATACTGAGGCTCTATGCGCATGATAAATAAGTGCACCACCCCTGTCTAAAGTCTTTCCTGCACTAATTGTCTTGTTGCCTTAAACAGATATGTCTGCACGTGTTGTTATGGTGCAACCCCCCCTTCTACAGTAGCAGCCCAACTGCATGATTTTTTCCCTCTTAATAGGAATCATTGCAGTTAGATTCAACTGTTATCATATCTTGTGATCTGCTCACTGATTGCCCTATACTGATTACAATTAATGTTTTGTAATCCACTCACCGATTGAAAAGTTTTAATATCGTATATCTAAGGTAGGGTTATAAATGAAAACAATAAATAAATAACATGATAACGGTGCATGTTGCGAGGATCATAGTGCCCATTCTAATAATGTACAGTTGGTAGGTTCCCAATATATGTCATTGTAACAGCTGAAAAGTCCTATAACTGTTTCTGGTTCTATCTTTTCGAATCAGGAATATACTGCTGTGTTTTCAGCTGCCACATATCTAATCCACATTTCTCAATGAACAATAATCTGGGGAAGGTGGCTGATTGATGTAAATGTGATGGTACCTAAAACTGTAGAAACTATCTTGTTCTTATAACAGCCCAACCTGGAAAAGATGCATTCTTGAATTAAAAATTATGCAGCAACCCAAGACATTGGCACTTGTGTGGCCATCAGAGGTGGCTGGTAATTAAGAAATTACCAGCTGCGTAGAAAAATTTGAAATATAATCAGTGCCATCCCAAGAACACTTCCTTGTGAATAAGCCCCACTGGGCAGACGTACGTAGGATTCTAAATATCCCTGCCTTACAATTGCCCTCTGTATGTGGTCACATTCATATATCTAGTTGATTTAGTAAAGGTGGGGGGGAATTAATACGATTTCATGAAAACCGGAATCAGTTGCTACGGCATTGGAGTAAACGTTCTAATCAGAATGTTTGTACGGAAGTATTGAAATTTTGAAGCATTTTCTCTATTTAACCTTTTTATAATGAGGGCAGTGAAGCAAGATTAATTTAATGGTTAATTATCAATGGCATTATAGACAATCTTTTTTGTAATTACGTTCTTGAAATTTACATGAGGCAGTTGTGACGTGGGTAGGAATTATTCTTGAAACGTTCATAAAACGAATAGTTGGCCCAAATATCTTATGATGTGTTAGTATATGTAAGATACATAATAGAAAGGGCAGGACATATGTTTCAGGCATTTATATCATTAATCACTTTCCAGATGAGTGGAGTCGTTTTAAACCCAACAGGTTGTGGGATGTACTGGAGAAATATTCTGATGTTTTCCGGGGGAAGAGCGAGATTTTACTTCTGTACACAGCAAATTATTAAAATGTGGAATTTGCTGCCAGAGTATGTAGCGATGGCTACAGGCAGCTTTAAAATGGGATTAGACAGATTTATGGAGGATAGGTCTGTTGGTGGCGACTAACCATGGTGACTAAAGGGAACTTCCACATTCGGAGTCAATAAACCTTTGAACACCCGTGCCAGGAGGCCACATCAGGGGAGGACTTCAGCCTCTATGCCCTGTCGTTGGCCCTCCAGAGGAATTAATTGGCCACTGTGTGAGACAGGATGCTGGACTAGATGGACTAGGGTTGCCAAGTCCATCTTCCACCCCCAGCGGGGGACTTTGGGGGCATTCCTGGAGGGGGCGGGGCATCCCCGACGTGATGACGTCACATTGGGGACGTCCGCCCCACACACACACACCCGCCCACATGCCGGATCTCCAGAAACGGCAGTTCACTGCACTTAAAGGAACCAGCGTTTCCCTTTTAAGAGCAGGAGCCGGCGTTTCCCCTTCAAGAGCAGTCGCGTTTCCCTTTTAAGCGCACGAAGCTGGCATTTCCCTGCAAGCCTGATCTCAAGCGGAGATCGGGCTTGGGAGGAAACACGAGTTCCACACACTTAAAGGGAGAGAGAGGGGTGGCTGTGGGTGTTGGAGGTGGGGCTTCCCCCCAAACCCCTCCCAAAATGGGGGACCCCTGGCAAAATGGGGGTTTGGCAACCCTGGATCAGACCTTGGGTCTGATCCAGCAGGGCTCTTATGTTTAGGTTTCAGAGGGAGCCAGTACATGGTCTCCTATCCAATAAATCTCCACATGCCTCTAAATTAAATGGACTTATAAAAGTGTAACTGTTTAAGATTGCACCGCAACATTCCTTGGCTACAATCCTAAGAACTCTTTCTTGGCAGTAAGCCTTACTTAGTAGACTTCAGTAGGTTTCTGAGTAGACCTGTGTAGAATGACACCACTTAACGTATCTACTTTAAGCAAGAGTGGTATTGATTCGCAACTGAATAATACTATGAATATCTGCAGGGATCATAAAGAAGATACGGCTTGTAAATAGAATTCTTAAGTGGCTGTCAAGAATTTTGGTTCATTCAAAATGGAGTTCTGTTCTAAAAAGTTTGGTTCAGCCTGGCTGAGGCCTTTATTTGCTGGAACTGTCTCTGTCTCCAGAGTTTCACACAGTCCGTGCTGGGAAGAGAACAGCGTGGCCTTGCGCCTGCAAGATAAGATGTTCTTCTCCTGCTTAGTTCTCCCGTTAACATTCCATTCAGTTAGGCCTGTAGGAGGCGGGAGTGAACTGAGTTGCAGATCACCCCCGTTGTCCTGACATGGACAGAGAACCAGTGAAGTCATCCTGTTACTGATTGGTCTGTTGCCTAGGGTTGCCAAGTCTAAAAAACTACTTACCGGGGGACTCCCGGTCCGTGGCTGGAGTCCCCCGGTAAGTAGTTTTTTAGACCATAGAGTTTTTTAACCATAGTTTTCCCTCGGATGACCGTGGCCCCGCCCCCAGCGTGCCCAGCGTCATAACGTCACTTCCTTGTGGCGCGCATGCCGGGATGGGGTTCCCCCCGGGGCCCGATCCGCCGGCGGCAGGGAACGGGCCTCTGGGGCAGGGGTTTCCCGGCCCCCCGGGGGGACTTGGGAAGCCTACTGTTGCCTGGCAACAGTCTAGGATTCAGGCGATAAATCCTCCATATTGAAGCCTGTTCTGAGGCCTCGATGGTGCTTGCATGTTGCGCTGACATGTTGGCATTGTCTTGCTCACTTTGGCCATCTTGAGACTTTGCTGCTGAAGCCAACCAGCCTGGATTTGGGGACTCTGGAGAAGAGTTGCTTTTGGACCCAGAACTCTGAATGGGTAACATCTTGTCTTTTGGAAACCAAGTTTTTAAAGTGTCTAGTTAGCCTCTTAAGCTCTAGTTTTATTGCTTTCTTCCTCACAGTATTTTAAATAATTTGGTGCACCTTAATAAAATTATGCTTTAAATATTAAACTCTGGTTCTTTGTCTCTATGGCTGCAATAAGGGATCTAGTGCCTAGATTGGGGGTCTACTACCATAACAGTAACTCTGGTGGGTTTCCTACTGTGAGCCAACCTCTCGAGGCGGACTCCCAATCCCTCGGTAGTCCTGGGGAGGTCAGGCGTTTGTCCTTTGGCTCCTGCCTGGAGGGACATAGGACTGGTGACAGACTACCTATGCTGGAGGTGCCCAGGTGCTTCCAACACCTTTTGTAATCTGTAGTTAGCCAGCCTCTTGGCAAAAAGGTCTTTAGCCTGGGTTGGGCAGGGAGACCTTTTTGACAGTGGCCTATCAACCCTATGCATTCAAATTAAATTTACAAATGTGTCCTTTAGAATGTGTCCTTTGAGCGGTGGCTCAAGTGGTTAAGACGCTGAATTGCAGGCTGTGGAAGGTCGGTAGTTCAGCAGTTCGAGACCCGAGTGTGCCGCGTGACGGAGTGAGCTCCCGTCTCTAGTTCCAACTCCTGACAACTTAGCAGTTCGAAAGCAAGAAATTGCAAGTAGATAAATAGGTACCACTTCGGTAGGAAGGTAACAGCGTTCCGTGCGCCTTGGTGTTTAGTCATGCCGGCCACATGACCAAGGAAACGTCTTTGGACAGCGCTGGCTCTTCAGCTTGGAAACGGATTCGACTAGCTTTCGAGCAAGGGAACCTTTACCTTTAGAAACAACCATCCTTAACCACATTTAGCTACCCCAAGGGCTTCTGTGAGAAATGGGCCATCTTCAAGAAGTGACTTTTTAAATAAAAATATATTTTTTAAAAAGGTGACCTGATGATATCACCTAGCAGCAAGCCTTTTTGACCAAGCGTTGTTGCGACCTCATAGAAAAGAAATGCAGAAAGGACTGCTGGTTTAGAGGAGTTGTTTGTTGTCATTGTCAAGTGCCATCAAGTTGCTTCTGACTTTTAGTAACCTTACAAATTAATGACCTCAAAAATATCCTATTGCTGTTCACAGGGGTCATTCCGTAGAAAAAGAGGTGCAGGAGCTCATTAGCGTAACTTCTTTGCATATACCACACCCCCTGACATCACCAGAAGTGTGCCAGAAGGCAACACCCACCGCTTAGGCTCCACTGGACTGTTTTGGATGGCTAGCTATTGGGGGTGGGGGAATGTGCAGATCTGCCCTCGCAGAAGAGGGAGAGCTTGTACCTGGATAAAACTTGGTCTTAAAGGTGCCACTGGACTGTTTTGGCGGGGGGGGCGGGGGGGGGGGCTCTGCAGCTTGCCTTGCTGCTTCTTGCTCTGACTGAGGGCTGCTGGGAGCAGGGGGTGGGGCTTGTTGAATGTGCCCGCCCCCTGGGCTCTTTACTGCCGGAGCTCCGCTCCTGTGCGCTCCCAACAGGAAATGACCCCTGGCTGCTCATGTTTTGCCAACTGAGGGCCTTTGTGGCTTCCTTTCTTGAGTCAACCCATCTCGTGTTGGATCTCCCTCTTTTCCTTCTGCCTTCAACTGTATTTTCCAGTGAGTATAGTCTTCTCATAATGTGACCAAAGAACGATAGCCTCAATTTAGTCATTTTAGCTTCTGGGGAGAGTTCAGGTGTTGTGCATAAGCGTAAAATGGTCTCCTGTACAAGTTTTCACTTAATGTACAATTAAAGCCCAAAAGTCATTAGGTTCAATGGACAAGCAAAAGGTTCTTCTGTCCAGAAATGCTCCTCAGTTTGGGAGGCATGCGCACTCCTAGGGGTTTTACAGAAACACCAAAAACAGAATGTGCAAGCACGTGTTCCTTTCCTTTCCACTCCCCTTGTAAACCTTGTGAAATTTACAAGAACAGCTTTATCATTCCCTAATCCAAATGTACGAGGGCATCACAGATACCAAATGCTCATTTTTCCCCTTTAAATTCCCCTTCATTTTTCAGGCATCAAATGGAAAGGAGACATTGCTTCATAATAAATCTCTCTAACTTTATTTTACAAATGACAAAAGTAGCCATTTGTCTTTCGATGACAGGGTGTGACCACGCTCCTGCTACTCTTGTCAGAACTGGGGTGTGTGTGTGAATTCCGCCCACCAAAATGTGTTCAAAGTTTCCTTAATTTTTTTTAAAAAACGGAATTAAGACCCTTTGTGTACAAAACACACTCTGGAGGCAATTTTGAGACCTGTTGGTGTGACGATATCGGCAGACATGTACTGTCTGTTGCTTAAAAGGGAGACCTGATTGTGTTGTAAAGAACCAAGGCTTTGGTTAACCTTGGCTCCAGCAGACCTCATTAAAATAGCAGCCTGTCAGTTCCAAGTTTAAAATATCAGACCTGTCACTTTTATATTCAGTAGAACAATCTACAATTTTATTTGGGGCGTAATATTTTGTGTGTAGTCGGGATGCCTGAAGCGGAGGGGAAGGGAAAGTTTAGGCCAATACTGCCATCTGGTGGACAGGCGTCCTCACTGACGGCTGGCAATTCTATAAAAGCCAGCTTCGTAGTAGATTCTACCGGAGAGAACAAAAGAAGTGACAAGGGTACTCTTAGGTAAGTGCTATTGAAATCAATTAAGTATCTCGAATTAAAGCCGGAGTTCTTCTCACTGCATCGCTAACGTTTTTTGTGTCATAAGAATGTAAGAGCAGCACTGCTGGATTAGACAAGTGCAGGATCCTGTTTCAGGCAGTGGCCAATGAGATACTCAGAACACCAACGCTTCCCTGTACTGCTGTGCCTTGGCTCTGGTATTCAGAAGGTCACTACTAATAGCCAGAGGTCAGTGCGGGGGCATCGCGGTGGGTCGCAGTTCCCCCGGGTGAGGTACAGGGGGTGGGGCACATGACGAAGCCCCGCCCCCTGCTTCCGGCCACCCCGCTTCCGGCCCTCATTCAGCCAGGAGGAGGCAGGAGAAGAGGGAGGGTAAGTTGCTTCCTCCCTACCTCTCCCCACCCCTGCCTGCCTGGGGCCTGGGAGGGCCTTCGCGGGGCTTCCTTGCTCTCCCGCCGGCCGGGACCGTTGGGGGCGGGGTGTGTGGCCTTATGACAGACTTCCGGTGATGTCAGAGGGGTGGCCTTATGACACACTTCTGGTGATGTCAGGGGGGTGGCCTTATGACACACGTCCGGTGATGTCAGGGTGTGTGGCATATGCTAATGAGTTATGCTAATGAGTTCCCCTAGCTCTTTTTCTACGAAACGACCCCTGCTAATAGCCACCAATGGACCTGTCCTGCATTAGCCTGTCTCACCTCCTTTTAACAAAACTGGTGGGCATTACTGCATCCTGTGGAAGGGAATTCAAGAAGTTAATCACTCTGTGAATTAAGAAGCACTTTCTTCTGTCCGTCCAGAATCTATTACCTCCGAGTTCTAGAACTGTGGGAGAGGAAGTTACCCCTATCCACGTTCTCTACCTCATGCATAGTTTTATAAGCATCTATCTTTCTTCCTCATGAAAAAGCTTCATACCCCTCCGCCTTTCCTCGGGGAACTGGTGTTCCAACCCAGTGGTCCTTTTAGTTGCCCTTTTCTCTCCTTTCTCCAGTGTAATAGTATCCTTTTGGAGATGCAGTGCCCAGATCTCTACACAGTATCCCAAGTGCAATCACATTATAGTCCTATATGCTTTCGTCCGGTAGGGTCACCACGGCTGTGGTCAGTCGTGCCATTTTGGTGCAGGGGGGAAGCGCCCCTATTTCCTCCGGAGGAATTTGACACACAGTCTTGCTATCACACATCCCTTTGGGCTGCAGGCTCAGCTCGCCACTGCACAATCAGATGCCACCTCGGGCGAGTTGGGGGGGGGGTTGCCTTTTCTTCCCCATGCACATAAACGAGGAATCAGACCTCCACGCAGAGGGTTCCCGTGGAGTATACAGTTATGCACATACTGCTAAGCAAACTGCACCGAGCGTTCTCAAGTGATCAGACTAGGGAAAATCCACTGGTGGCCCGTTGGCAAGTGTTAGGACCGGACTTTCCCCGGTGTCTTTTAACTCCGTTTCTGTGGCAGGGCAGCATGGGTTGCTGATGTCTGCGGGGCCTTTCCCAGATGATCGTGCCCTTTGGTTCCATCAGGCATTCACGGCTATGTCAGATCTAAAGGCACGTCTGACCGCAGCCCACATCTCCCCTCTGTGTTCTACAATGCCCAGTGGTGGGAGTGGGGATCCTCCCAGTGGCCTGCCACATTAGCCGCTGCTGATGGGATGGCTTCTGAACACAGGTGTGTAGGTTACACCCATCAAGTATGTGCGCTGAATTACAACAACCAATTTATTCACAGAAAAACCTAGCACTCTAATACAACAAACTAACTCAAACTAAATTCATACAACCACAAGCATAAATGAAATATATAAAACGAATATCAAATAGAGCAGGCATGTAAAACCTGTTAAGTCCTGTAACAAATTACATCTATTCATCTTTCACCAGGAGCTTTCTAGTCCTTACAGCTAACCAGCCAAATTTGGCAAGTTCAGCTGTAACCTTGGGGCACCTACTTTCTAGGAGTTTCTTCAGCAATTGCATCTTTTGACTAGTTGAGGATAGAGTCATTGTAGAGAGTGGGGGAATATCATGGAAGTGGCTATATGCTCTGCAGTCAGATATAACATCCATTAAGGTTTAAATTCTGTCATTGCAGCAGCAACATACATGATCAGCAAGGGTTTTCTTATTAAACTTCCCCTCTGTAACCGCTGGAGGGAGGGCATCCCAGTGCGCTGAATTAAAATATCACTGATCCTCCTTCAAAAATTCCAGCTTTATTCAAACATTCTGGATAACCAGTCCCAAATTCAGTTTCTTACATAAACAATTCTGGCAACAAGCTCAGAGGCACAAAAGAAAAAGTGATTGCATCTGATGTTTCCCCTGGTTGGTTGGCAACTCTATGATGTTAGCCAAATTGCCATGAAATATTAATAACTATGGGGAGTTATGATATCACGCAAGGCAATCGGCAAATAAGGGAGCAAGCACCTCTGTATACAGGGGTCCCGCTTCTTCCAGATGCACCAGAAATAGACTCAAAGGCTGGCTTCAGTATAAAATGATTTTGTTTACTGATAATGTTTCACATACATACAATAATTCAAACACACTCACAATTACACAGATCTGGGAATACTAGAGAGAAGAGGATAGCACATTCGCATTAGCAGGATGATCGTTGAGGGGCAATACTTTACCTGTCCTCGGCAGTGTTCCCTCTAAGCTGAGCTAGCTCACATTTTTTTAGCTTCCAGCTCACACATTTTTGTCTCAGCTCAGGAAGGATGGCTCCTGAGCAAACGAGGTTATGCAGCAGCCAAATCGCTCGCTCACAACTTTAATGCTAGTAGCTCACAAAGTAGAATTTTTGCTTACAAGACTCCACAGCTTAGAGGGAACTCCTCGGCGGGATGGATCGATCCTTAGGAAAAGCAAGGGAGACTATGGGGAAATGGGGTTGTGTCCTGAGCCGGCAGTGACATGTAGAGACTCTGGCTGCGCAAACTAAGAGTCGTGGGTTTAGGGTAAGTTTAGAGGGGGAGGGTCCAGAGAGAAAGAGAGATGGTGCTGGGTGCCCTCTTTTATAAGGGGGCTTGAGGGGTGGGCTAAGCTTGGCCACCTCCTTTGGCACACCTCCTGTTGGTCCGTCCCCCAAAGCATGCTGATTGGTACTGGGTTCAAGGGGAAGGGTCTAAGGGGATGGACAATGTTGAGATCTAGTAAAAACTGGTCTGGGCAGTGGCACCTTAAGGGATTATAACTCATGCAGCCAGAGCCATTGTTCTTGATATTCCCTGATTGTTTTATGCCTGTAGCTTCAGCTAGGTGAGAGTCTAGGTGGGGGAAGAGAATGTTGCCTGCGTGCAAGGAAGAGTTTGAGTTCTTTTTCTTTGGTCTTCTTTCCTGGCATGGAAACTGGCTGGCTTTCAGTGCTACACGTGGCTAGGGAACTGGTCCGTCTTACTGCAGGTAAGAGGGTAGGTAACATACAGGAACCACGGGCACATCATCTCACAGGAAGGCTTCTGTCATGTATTGACTCAATGCCGTTGTAAGTGAAATCAGCTTTATTATCGACACGAACATCAGAAGAAACACACAACACAACAGTGGAGCATAGCTCCCTTTTAAACTATCCCGGGCTGATGTAGCCACGCCCTGGAATAGTTGAGGACCAATAGCATTGTTACAATAATGCCCAATGAGGTTTGTTCCCTCCAGCACAGTTCTCTTGCATCTCATTGGTTACACTTACACATTAGCCAATAGGATTGTTCCAGCTTAGAATCCTGGCTAAGGTCTCAAGCTTAACATTGCATTAGATATGGTGAATACATAACAGCTTCCTTCTTCTGGGCGTGTGTCTATAACTGGCATGACTTGGAGTCACCTTACAGTTCAGTCCCTTTTGCACACAACTAGCAAAGTCCAGGTTTTTTATCACTTATGACTTCATAAGAGCGCAATAGGCGCCTTGCAGGGCAACAATGAAGCAATGATGCTGCTCCACCTCAGTGTACTGTGGAAATATTTCAGCTATTTCCAGGTGTTCCTGTCCCCCCAAAATGTAATTATATTTACCATGGAGCTTCTGTCCCTCAGGGCTAGGGTGTCCCATTTTTCCCCCATCAAGGTCGAGCCAAGGATGGAAAATGATAGCCACAGACAGCACGGCAACAACTAAAAGTCTGCCTTAACACCACACATAGCTTTAGGGGGGTTTCATTCCTTGGGTTTTAAAGAATAAAGTTTAGTGAGTGCTTTTGAAGCCATTTCTTTTGCCTCCAGTTCCTAATCCCATTATCGTTTGTGCGAAGTGTGCTTGGTTCTCTTAAAAGCCCCCTCGCCGTATGTGGAGAAAATCGAATCTTAGATATGAAGTGCAGAAATATGTTTCCATCAGCGTCTATCAAAGATGCATTGTGAAAATCCATTTCACACTCCTCCTGTCAACCACACCTATTTCCGAGTAGCCAGAGAAGTGAGGCCAGCGTCATTCACGTGTCCCTGCCTGAAGTAGAGTCTCCTCTTCTGTCTGTCAGCAGGTTGGAGCTATTCATTTTAGAACTCCTATTCACATTCCTGGTGGCAAAGTAGATTTTAAAAACGTGATCCAGCCAATGTTAAGCACAGACGTCTGTGAAAACAATTTAAGTATATTTCAAGTCTCGCAGTGAAGTAACTGAAATTCCACTGAAAGCGATTTATTTATTTATTTATTTTACACCTTGCCACATATTAGTCCGTTTGAGCCATCCATTTTCACTGACATTGGGGTTGCCAAGTGTACTTATCCGTCGCGGCGGGGGAGCCTCGCCGCGGTCCGGGAGTCGTTGCTGGACGCGCGCACGCAAAGCGCACGCGCACCGGCAGCACATCACCAGAAGTGACATGCGACGTTGCTGACGTTGGGGGTGTGGCCGAGCTCATTGGGGGGGAAACCATATGGTTCCCCCCGGGGCCCAATTCCGCCGCGGCAGAAATTGGGCTTCCGAAGCGGGGGATTCCCCGCCCCCCGGGCCCATTTGGCAACCCTAACTGACATGCAAAACAGGGAAGTACACTCTAGGAGCATGAGAGATACATTCATTCCTTCTAACTTTACTCGCATTTTCTTAAGGGACGTTTCAGGGTGTAATTAGCAGCTCCTCATGTTCTGGGTGGGTTTTTTTGAGAGACAGAGGGAGACAATGGCAAGGACTTTGAGGGGGTTCCTTATTTATTTCTTGCACAGAATTACAGTGAGAGGTACTGAGCCCCGCCAACAGCCCAATCTGCGGGGTTCAGTTGAATGCTGCCCAGCACCAAGGGAACGCCGTCTCCATCCTCCGCTGGCTGCATAGCCAATAAGTGACTGGCTGAGGCAAATTCTCCTCATCAATGGTGCCTCAAGGGGCTTGCCAAGTTTTCCTGCCCGTCTCATTTTATAAAAATTCTATTTATTTTAAAACCTTTTTTTAAAAAAAACAACAACTATGATCAGGAAAAGACACAAGTTTTTACTTTGTTCTCCCAAAGAACCCTAGCTCTGGTGCGAGTTGCCATCCACAAGGGGCCTGTCAAAACTTGGGATGAGTCCACCTTAGCTCCAAACTTGACCAGCACTACTGCTGGCTTCATATCTGCCCCCCTCAGTTAGGACCTTATCTGTCTACTCTGACCAGGTTTGTTTAAATAAGAATAGGCTCCTTGATACAGTATGAAGCAGGACCAAGTAGAGACAGAACCCCAAAATTCCTGCTTGGCCCCAAAGTAACTATCTAGTCCCATACTGTACATAACCTAGTACCCACGCATGTTAATAGCCACAAAACTCCACAAATTCAGACCAAATGTGATGACATTTCACTTTTGGTTCTTTTCTGTTACAGGCAACTCTTTCTATGACTGCAAAGTCTAGCATTGCTTCAGTCCATATTTCAATATGTGGCGTAACTATTACTTTCCACTTTTGAAGCTCAGTTTGCTTAGCTGTTACCAAGGCTCATAAGATCCAAAGCCTTTCAGTAGGCTTCAGGGAGAAGGAATGAAAAAAGGAAAGGGGGAAAGTTAGTGCATAGCTTTGGCTGGGCTAACCAATCAGGGAACTATTTAGGGGTCCCAAATCCCCCCGGGGGGCGGAATTCCCCCAGTTTCGAGCCCCGATTCCCACTCCCGCGGAATCGGGGCCCGGGGGAAACCCCACCCCCGCGCGTGCGTCACCCGGAAGTGACATCACACGCTGGGGGCGGGGCGACGCCATTTGAGGGGGAAACTCTTTGTTTTCCCCTCAAATGGCGTCGCCCCGCCCCCAGCGTGTGACGTCACTTCCGGGTGATGCACGTGGGGTGCGCGCGCATGCTACGCACGTGCGCGCACATAAAGAGGACGCCGTCCGGGAGCAACCCTAGAACTATTATTAATTTTTGTACGCACAATAATATCTCATCCTTTTATGTGCAGCAGTGGACTAGCCATGTATCTTATGGAAAATATACCCAGTGGGCTGTAGGCCCTGAAGAGCTGCCAGCAGCCAGGATGAGACTCTGGATGTATGATTTATCCTATGGCATCTTTGCAATAGCACTGGGATAGCGAAAGCCCAGCCCAAAATCACACATAGTATCGTGGTTGCCAGGTCCCCTTGCTGTTGCAGCAGGGGGATTTGGGGGGGTGTTCTGGAGGTGGGCGGGATGTCGTGCACAATGTCCCCAATGCAATGACATCACCCAGAAGTGATGTCACGGCATCAGCGCCGTTGCATTCAGCACTCTGGTTTTTTGTGCAAAACTCTATGGTTTTTTGCCTTCAAAACCATAAAGTTTGCCCAAAAACCAGAGCATTGCTGTGTGATGTCCCCGGTGTGATGACATCACTTCTGGGGTGGGGTTTCCCCTGCCAGCTAGCTAGTCAGCAGTGGACCGAAGCCTCCAAAAGCGGGGGAATCCCTGCTGGGACGTGGGGGCTGGCAACCCTAATGAACAGGGATGTGACTTCAGGCCTCCTGAGCCAAAGCACAACAAACTGCTTCTCGTTGAGAATAGAATTAAGCATCCATTTTGTTGAACTTAGTAAATGTAGTAAAGTGGGTGGGTAGGGCTTAAAGAATCTATAGGAGAGGCCAGAGTGGGGGATTGGATATTCTTCTGTCCAATGGGCATTTGCCTCAGAGTTCTCTCCCCACCTGGAACTGCCTTATACTGAATCAGACCCTTGGTCCACCAAAGTCATCAGAGTCAGTAATGTCGACTCAGACTGGCAGTGGCCCTCCAGGGTCTGAGGCAGAGGTCTTTCACATCACCTACTGCCAGATCTTTTTAAACTGGAGATGCTGGGAATTGAACCTGTGACCTTCTGCATTCCAAGCAGGTTCTCTACCACTGAGCCACAGCCCCTCCCCCTTCTCTCTAACCCCATAGCTGCCATGTCATCACAGTAGTTTGGGAAGCTAGTGGCGCTTGATTCCTGCCAAGGGTATCAGATTTGAAGCAATTTTGTGCTAAATATGTTACATTCAACCTTTGGGGTGAGGGGAATAGGGATGGGCACGAACTTAATTATAACCCAAAATTCATCATGAACTAGGCCTGGTTCGTGGTTCATGAGCCTAAGTTTGTGTGAATGAGTCTCCCACGGACCACCCACAGTGGTTCATGAGGCTTGTGGGAGTGGTTTGTGGGCCAGACATGCTGGCACCAATGAATCAATTGTCCAGACAATGGGGGGATGGACTTCTGCAGCCCTGGAAACACCAATAGAGGCTCTCCAAAGCTTGATACACAGCTCTGGCTGCCAACCAGAGAGCTCCCATTCTGCTCTTAACCTTGAACCTGTAGCTGCTGTGATTTCCCCTTCCTGGGGGCACCTGATTTGGGGGGGGGCACTACTCAGCCCCCCCAAGCCAATCTGCACACAACTTGGAGGTCAGGTAGAGGGGAATCCTGGGGAGGCCCGCTACAAGTTTGATGCCTCTAGCTTGCGGGGGGGGGCATTCAACACACTCCTTCCCCTTTTGCACATTGGACCGTAGGATCTCCTCCCCAAGCCATTTTGCACACAACTTGGAGAGCAGGTAGAGGGGCATTCTGGGGAGGTCTCTGTGAGTCTGGTGCCCTCTAACCTGCAGCAGGGTCATTCAACAGACTCTGAACCTGCAGCTGTGATTTTCCCAGATAGCACTTTTCTGGGGGCACCTGCTTTGGGGGGCTGTAACGTGACACACACACACACCCAAATCCAATCATTACCAAACTTGGAGGGCAAGTAGAGGAGAGTCAGCTGGAGACTTTCTGCGAGTTTGGCATCTCTAGCCTGCGGGGGGGGGGGGCATGAACCACAAACTGGTTCGTGGGAAGGTTCATGGAGGTTCGTGGTTTGTGGTTCATGAGACCCCACAAATCTCCGCAAACCTCCATTTTCTCGGTTCGTGCCCATCCCTAGAGGAGAGTTTGGTATCATCCATGTACTGAATGACTATTACCAATCCTGGCAAATCCTTGAATGCCCCCAAACCAGACTATGAATTCTCTGTTTGCTCACACTGCATATGCTATAGAGAAAGAGGAAAGGGCTTCTCGAGCAGATCTTTGAAGATACCTAATATAGATTTTCTAAAGAAATAAATAAAAGGAGCAAGACGGGCACACCAGACCCATTAATGCTTTGTATTTTTGCTTTCGTTAGTACAGTTTAATTTACCTCCAGCTGTGCAAAGTAGAAATATTAAGTGGAATATTAATAGAAGCAGAGGAGGCTCCTATTTATATATGCCCTAATTCAGGTGATTTTCAAACTTTCTGCCCTCAGAGAACCTTTTTCCCTATCAACCTATATGCTGAGGAATCTGTCACGGAAGCTCAATACACTGGAAAGGATTCTGGGGCCAGTTTTATGGTAAACAATGCACATGGGGCATTGTTGGCCCGGCCTGCTGGACTTTTGTGATGATTAAGGGCAAACTGAGAATACACATTAGCATACACACCCCATATCACCTTTTGGTGGCATAGCACACTGTATGGGAGAATCTAGAGGAGACACTGTCTTTCAGAAAGGTTTTCCCACCATTGCTGATGGAGGGGCTTCTGGTCAGTGTGGATTGGGACAGGGGAATAGCCCTGGAAAGAGCTGATCCAAGTGCCCCCTGCCATGCTGACAGAGATCTCTAGGGTTGCCATCCCCCTATGGGGGTGGGGATTCCCCCAATCCACCACTGTCCAGATGGCCATCAAGGGATCCCTGCCCTGAGCAGCCCCGTCCGCGCCCAACATGCCCAGCATGATGACATCACCCAGATGTTGGTTACTCTATGGTAACCATAGAGTTTTCCCCCAAATGCTAGAGCATCCCTGCATGGCATGCCCTGTGCAATGATGTCACTTCCAGGAAGACTCAAGGAACAAGACTAGAGCCCCCCGCCAGAATGTGGTAAGGACCTGGCAACCCTAGTGTCCTCTCAGTGTGGACCCAGCCTGGAGCAATCAGTGGATGTACATTTATCTGTAATGGCAAACCTACAGGCATTGTCATTGCTGCTGTGACCTGGGTCTGAACTATTACCTGAACCACAGGGGTGCCTTGGATCGCCTTCTTCCTACTGTCAGCAGTCCTCCAGGGCAGCAGCCCACTGGGAACTTTCCCAGTTAAGTTAGAGGCCCAATCCCAACCTGCTTCTGTTATGCTCTGGAGAAAACCCAGGAAACCTTGGAATGGTGGACCCGTGGCCACCAATATCAATTAAAAAGCATTTGTAGTTCTTTAGAAATTTCCGCAAGGCTTATATCTGGATCACACAAGTGGCACAGCAGCCCGCCCCAGGAACTCTTGTTCACCTCATGCCTTTTCAATTGCAGAACCATCAGTGGAGGGAGGCTGTTTCTGCACCTGAAAAGGTGCTTGGGGTGGGGGGGTGAGCTCCTGGAGTTTCCACATCATGTGCCTGATCCAGATCGAGGCCTGGTGACAATTCTTTTTTAATTACGAATGTTTTTAAGATAGTATCAGAAGCCATGGGATGGACCAGTGGCCCCTATCACTTGTATTTTGACAGATTGAAAACCACTTCCCTAAATTTATTCTGCAGTATTATTTATTGTTTATTGCCAACCTAGCAGTTCGAAAGGAAGAAATTGCAAGTAGATCAATAGGTACCACTTCGGTGGGAAGGTAACAGCGTTCCGTGCGCCTTGGTGTTTAGTCATGCCGGCCACATGACCACGGAAACGTCTTCGGACAGCGCTGGCTCTTCAGCTTGGGAACGGAGATGATAGTTGGATTCGACTGGCTTTCGAGCAAGGGAACCTTTACCTTTTTTATTGTTTATCAAACTGTTTCTCATGTCAGGCTGCAGTGCAAGCCAGTCTCCATAGGACAGAACATGATTTCACATGATAGGTTTCCAACACATTCCAACCACGTTGGTCCCACCACATCCTGCCTTCATGTGATCACCGACCTGTGAGCATAGATTTGCAATATAGATTAGCCACATGTGTGGGCATACATATTAGTGGCTGTTCATTTAGGACCATTCATTGGTTAATGAACAGTTTCAATTTGGAACAAACCTATAAGGCAAGATGGAAGGGTCCGCAAACACATTTTAAGTATGTCTCTTAGGAATGGGGCACATTTACATTTGTGTTTATTTGCGTGTGTGAATATATATATTAATATATATATATATATCTATGTAAACAAACATTTGCATATGCATTTGTAAGTCATTGTAAGCAGACAGGTCCTGTAAGCAGTCAGCGTGCTGATTTGCATAGTTCCTTCAGAATGACAGCAGGGAATGACAGTTGGACCATCTTTTCCCTGAGGGCAGTGACAGCGTCTGAGCATTTTACCTGAAGGATTTTACCTGGAGAGCTCTGAAGACTCAGCATGTCTGGCATGGGCAAGAAAGGTTTTGTGTGTGAAGAGGTTTAAATGATATCAGCTCAAAAGAATGGGATCAGCCCCCCCCTTTCTTCAGCAGTTTTTGGAGATCCATATTGGCCATATATTAACAATACTCTCCATCAACTTAGACTGAAGCATGGAATTATAGAAGTGGGGGACATGCAAGGAGTTCCAGGGGGAGCTCATTTCCCTCGCCCCCACTTTCCTCTCCCTAAAGCCCCTATAGCCTCTCCCCTTTTCCTGCTTCCTTCTCTCCTTCCCACCCACCACCCAACTTACCATTATCTACACCCCTGTCTTCTGCTTTCCCTCCTTCTCTCCTCCTGGCAGCCTCTCCCTGGGAAAAGTCCAGGACAGTGGCACAATGCCAGCCCAGCCCAGTTGCACAATGCCAGCCTAGCTGTGCCCATTTGAATGGTAGGGAACCTGCAAAGACTTGTAGGGAGCACCTTACTTTCCCCTGTATCCCCCACACACTATTTCCCTACTCCTGGCAGCCCCCATATCCTCAGCTTTCCCAGTTTCCTGCACTCCTTCCCACCCAGCCACCAACTTACCTGTTATTTGCATCCTCATCTTCAGCTCTTTTTATGATTTATTTACCTCATTATATCCCTCCTTTTTTGCCAGTGTGGATACAGAGCAGCAGGGCCTTTTTTGTAGAAAAAGCCCAGCAGGAACCCATTAGCATAATAGGCCACACCCAACAGCAGGAACTCATTAGCATATTAGGCCACACCCCTGATGACACCGTTTATTAGCATATTAGACCGCATATTAGACCGCATATTAGATGACACAGTTCATTAGCATATTAGACCGCATTCCCATGTTACCAGAAGTGTGGTCATCTAGCCACACCTACCTTTTGCTTCTTATTCTGTTTACCTTGTTTGTTGTCAAAACCCAGGACTTTTTTTGTTGCAGGAACTCCTTTGCATGTTAGGCCACACACCCCTAAAGTAGCCAATCCTAACGAGTTTCTGCTGTTGGGCGTGGCCTATTATGCTAAGGAGTTCCTGCTGGGCGTGGCCAACTCGGGAGCCAGCTGGAACTCCGTTCCTGTGCGTTCCTGCCCAAAAATAGCCCTGTAGAGCAGCTTAAGTCGTTCTCCTCTCCTCCATGTTATCATCACAACAAACCTGTAATTAGGTTAGGCTAGGGTTGCCAACTCCAGGAGATTTGGGGGTAGAGCCTGAGGAAAGTGGAGTTTAGGGAGGGAGGAGACCTCAGCAGGGTATGGTGCCATACAGTCCACCCTCCAAAGCAGTCATTTTCTCCAGGGGGATCTCTGGAGTGTTCCAATTTTTTAGTTTGCCTAACGAATGAGAAATTAAATCACCATAGATGTTCAGCTGGGGGCTTGTGCCACAACTAACCCCCATAACAGAACTCAACCCGCCTTGCTACAACTCATCTCTAACCAGGGGTCGTTTTGTATAAAAAGAGCTAGGGGAACTCTTTAGCATAACTCATTAGCATATGCCACACCCCCTGACATCAGGGGCCCGGCGGTGGACCTGCAAGGCCGGCGGGAGTGCAAGGAAGCCCTGCCAAGGCCCTCCCTGGCCCCAGGCAGGAAGGGGTGGGGAGAGGCGGGGAGGAAGCAACTTACCCTCCCTCTTCTCCTGCCTCCTCCTGGCTGAATGAGGGCTGGAAGCGGGGCGGCCGGAAGCAGGGGGCGGGGCTTCATTGTGTGCCCCGCCCCCCGCACCTCACCAGGGGGAACTGCGATCCCCCGCGATCCCCCCCGAATCGACCTCTGTCTCTAACAACCCAGTTATATAGGGCTGAACGTGATGCTCCATATTTGTAGGCAAATGAAGTTCCTAATTTAATATATATTTCGCTGCTTCATTACTAGTAGCTCACATTGGTAATGGACTGGATAATGGTCAGCACGGGAATTAAATATGGTATTTGTTTATCACATACCTTAAAAAATGCAACCACCTTTTCTTTTTGTTCAGCCTTTGGCGTCTTAATGTTGGGTTTTAATGCATCTCCGTTAGGTAACCACATGTGACGAACTGACCTCAAAAACCAGGATGCTTAGTGCATCAAACTCAGAAAGCTGGGAGATTAGGGGTTAATGCCTCACTGAAAAGCCTGCTTGCACACACACGCACACACACCCCACTGGTCAGCATCAGCTGAGGAGAGTTTTATAAAATCTTCTTAGTCTTGTCAGAGAGTCAGTCAGTCAACATTTGGATTTTGACTTGGCAGTTGCCAGTCCGGAGGAATGTTTATGTGTGTCAGTCTGAGGGAAACAGACAAGTCACTTGAGAAGTGAAAGGACGCAGCTCCTAGCCTTTGCTGGACACCAGTACATTTGGGGGAAAGTTCAGAAAGATCTTAGGGTCTAAGTGTCATCACTAGCTGAATTCTCTGTTTGTTCACTGTCTCCAGAACTGGGGTTAAGGTTTGCCAGACGAGGTTGGGTAGTTAGTGGAAAACTTAGCTGAACAGAAAAGGGTTCCTAGGAAACAGAGGATATTTCCTTACCCAGTTATTCAGAGGGTTCAACTCAGAAGGGACCTCTGGTTTGAGAAATGAAAAGGGAAAACGTCTTAGACTTCTCAAGAGCACAGAAAGGGAAAGTTATAATTCCAAAAGGGAAATGTTTTTTTTTTTTTTAATAAAGGTTTTATTAGCTCCCCTAAAAAGGGGAGGTATTTCGCTTAAAAGAAAAAAAGGGAAGGGTAGACAGTGGGAGAAAGAGAAAGCTGAGTGATATATAAACTGGTAAATTAAACTGTTAGTAATGTCCAATTAATCTTCTTGGGCTTCTTCTGTGTGTTGCCAAACTTCTTTTCTTAGTCCTGTTACATGTATTCTCTGTTAGTATGTTAGTAATGTTCCTTTGAGATTCTGTTAATAAAAAGGATCTCTTCTGTGCACATTCAGAACCGCTTCTTTGCGTGCTGGGTACTTTTACTATCGCTGACGTGGAGGAGCTTTTCCTTACCCAGTTATTCAGAGGGTTCAACTCAGAAGGGACCTCTGGTTTGAGAAGTGAAAAGGGAAAACGTCTTAGACTTCTCAAGAGCACAGAAAGGGAAAGTTATCATTCCAAAAGGGAAATGTTGATGTACAGGAAGAAAGTTCTAACTTCCAGAAAACTGAGATATTGTTATGAGACTTTGTTGCTGTAAGAAATCTCCGAGACAGACAAATCTCTCACAGTAAAGAACGAAGTCTCTTAGAATTCAAGCTTTAACTATACTTTGTTGCCTGTTCAAGATATTCTGACTTTCTTATAAAGAACTACAGTTTAAAGAACTCATCATTCTCAACCCCATGGCTGTTACAACTGTCCCTGTTCAATAAAATCAACCTTTCTGGTTCAACTTTACTTCGTGACAAGTGCCGTTTCCAAAGGGGTTTTTATAAGAGGGCTCCTGCTGAGTTACAATAAAAATCTCTGGCTTGAGAAAAAGCCAAATAACTTTTTTAACACTGGGTGGGACCCAAAGAAAGTTATAAGTTTATAATTCAGACACGCTACTAAAAGGCTGCTCAGTCAGAGTGGTGAACAGTGTTTTGGCGGGAAAATCTGCCTCACAGAACCGATGGAGCGGGGATCCGTCATATCACACATGCATTTATTTTTATGTATTGGCCATATCTGTAGAGCACCTTCAGCTATAACAGCTTCTGAGGTACCTTACAGTAAAAGCAAATTAAAATGTGCCTCACAGAACGGATGGAGCAGGGGTCCGTCATATCACACATGCATTTATTTTTATTTATTGGCCATATCCGTAGAGCACCTTCAGCTATAACAGCTTCCAAGGTACCTTACAGTAAAAGCAAATTAAAACAACCTAATTAGCCTTGTTAAGCCATGATAATTGTTGTAATGCAAATGTAGGACCTGCCCTGACCAAATGCCTATCTAAATTACAGGTACTTTTCTTCCCTTTTTGGTTCTGCATTTGGTTCCCTTTTTGGTTCTGTTTCCCTATATTTCTGGCCATACCCATGACATATGGCTTGCTAAATGGCCCCATGCGTTGTTCAGTAGAGGAGGAAATTAATCTTGAATTCCTTCATTGTTACCACCATCAACAACGAGACTAACAATGTTGTAAATTTTTTTAAAAAAAGAGAGACCGTTTGTCTATTTGCCTTTCTGACCAGATATTCTCACTTTTGATTAGGTGATTGACATTAAAGAAAAACTGAAGCTTTCGAAAAAGTTCTGGTCTGCACTACCCTACACTGTCTGCAAAAAGGAGAGTGTGACCGCTGGCCCGTCAAATGATGACGACTGCTGGAACGGTCACGCCAAAGCTAAGTAAGCAATCACAATCAATATTGGAAGGCCATGTGAAACCAGGAGGTGCAAGACGGGGGCGGGGGGGGGCAGCGATCTGTAACTGAGATGTCTCAGAATTCTAACCGAACTACAATTCCCAGGATGCCATGAAAAAAATGGATAATAAATGCTTAAAGCACAGAAGTGTTCCCACCGATGCTTTCCAGATTTTTAGGGTATAAGCTTTCAAGAGTCAAAGCTCTCTTTGTCAGACACAAGTAGGAACAGAGTCTTTATATCCCAGTCAGAAGGTGGGAGGGGTGTTGGAAAGAATGCTTGGAAAGGATGCAAAAGTACCATGCATATTGTGATCGGCTTTATTAGAGCAGAGGGGAAATGCTTAGGGGCAGAAAATTGGCATCTGTAGCGAGGTAAGTATCCTATGTCCCTATTCAGCCTTGGGGGGGGGGGTCCATTGTTCTGAATTTGTGAACCTTCTGACTGAAATAAAAAGGCTCAGATCTCCATTCCCACTGGTGTCTGACAAAGACCATTTCCACAACAGTGAAATTCCCTGCATTGAAGTTTTTAAAACTGTGCATTATGTGAAATTTTCCACAGTAGATTGCTCCTCACCAGGTGCAAACCTGAAGTTTTCTCCTTTTTACCCAGCGTTTTCGGAACTCACTAAAACAGGGGATTCCGAAAATGCGGGGTAAGGAGGAAACGTTGGGTTTGCATCTGGTGAGGGGAAAAAATCAACTGCGGAAAATTTCACATAATGGGCAGTTTAAAAAACATCAATGCAGGGAATCTGACTACCGCTGAAATGGGCAAGGAGGCTTTGACTACTCTTGAAAGCTAGTTGCCAGAGGTCGCCATGACTTCCAGGCACGGGCACACACACAGATGCACATGCAAAAATACCAAAAGAAAGAAAAGAAAGAAAGCTCATACCCTGAAAGTCTTGTTGGTCGCTAAGGAGCTACTGGGCTCTCTACTGGCCCGTAGCTAACATGGGGGCCACGGGGCCTGGCCCCCTGGTGTTTCTTCTGGGCCCCCTCCCTCCTGGGCTGCCCCCAAAGTGCTCCAACTTACCACCTGCACTGTACTTCCATTTAATTAGCTGGCGGGCCCCCCTCGAGGCCCCCTCCTCAAGAATTCCCTAGCTACTGGGCTCTCTGCACGATCACCTATGCTCTGTCTTTCAGCCTGTGGTAGATCTGCACGCCTAACTGGGGTTATGATGAAGGATCTGGCTTTCCTTTTGAAGAAGTCAGTATGTCAAGTTCACTTGGGACTGTTAACATCTCGCCTTGCCCTAAGACCGTCACGCTAATTGGAAAAGGGCAGGCAGCGTTAATCCTAGGCTACCAATTAGCAGACGGCGTACAGAAGGGTTGCTCCTCCTGACCTACTTTTTGTATTTGAAAGACAGCCAGTGATGCCTTATTATCAGAGAAGTAATTTAACCAGGTCACATAGGAACAAGAGGTTGGAAGGAGTGGGTGTGAGAAAACGTGTAAGTGCAGATGGAACGCTAATGGACGGATCAAGATGCAATCATAGGAGTGTCTGACCCTTTTGGCCTTGTGGGAAGTGCTCAGCAGGTCTGTCTCTGTCACTGATCATTGTCAGAAAACATTGCCGGGAAAATATTCCAAACGAGTTTTTTAAAAGTAAATAAAAGCAGCCATGTTATTTTTAAAAATTGTTTAAAAATACAGGATACTGTAGTCCCCGACCTTTTTGAGCCTGTGGGCGCCTTTGGAATTCTGACAGTGTGATGGGCGCACGCTACAAAATGGCTGCCACGTAACAGCTTCTGCAGGAGGCGGATCAAGCCACAAAATGGCTGCTGTGGCCTCCCTTCAGTCGCTCAGTGAAGATGCTTGTGCTGTGGCGGCAACTGCTGCCAAAGCAACATTTTTACAAATCTACATAGCTAATCAATTCTCCAGTGACCAGCCAGAAGCCTTGCTGGGCTAAAAAGCTTACCTGGCCCTGACCACTTTCTTAAAAGCACTTGGCAGGCAACAGGAAAGAAGCACCATGTTGGAGACACCTGTACAGACAGATGACACGGGTCATGAGAGGTGATATGAAGTTGGTGGAAGTCGTCAGAATCCAATTATCAGCCCTTAAAGATGACCAAAAAGCATAGGTCCCAATCCTGCTCTGGTTGACTACCCTACATATGGGAGAAGAGCTTCATGGCAGCTACAGTGTTGGCTCCTCCCATGTGACCTTGTGTTTTTACCACAGAGATCCCAGTGATTCCTAGAGAGGCATAACATCACTTCTGGGTTTTTCCTCAAAGTGACGTGACACCCTCAGCCTGACAACCATTTCAAAAAAATTTCTAGTGGAAACTTTGGGGGGGTGGAGACGAAGGAATCATCTGCCCCTACCAGGAATTGGCAACTGGGGGGAGGGTGAACCATCAAACAAAGAGTTGTAGTCTGTCAGTACTGGAAATACCTGGATGACGTTTTTGAAGTATGGGTAATCATAGAAATTTCAGACAAATGTACTTTTTAAAAAAATCCATCTAATCACACATAGTTCGAAAGTAGTCAGATGTCATGGACCAATGATATTCAGACTTACTGTTTTCAGAAAACCCTTCTGATGGTGGCTCATTTGCCAAGGAATCCTTGCACATCTACAACTAAAGACCAGGACATTGTAGATGATTCAGGGGCAGGCTTTGGGACACACACCGTTTATGTGTGGCACTCGGCAGGCCTGTTAACCTTTTTATTTTAGACCATTCAAAGCTGTGGGTTATGGATCACCAGACAATAAAAGTGTCCTTTCACATTTAGGCCTTGATGAAGATTCTCAGTCTTAAGAACTGTGTATCCTAACTGTTCGTTCTGATGCACAGATATCTACCAGAGATTATGAATGATGGACTCACCAACCAGATCAACAATCCTGAGGTCGACGTGGACATCACCAGGCCCGATACCTACATCCGGCAACAAATCATGGCCTTGAGAGTCATGACTAACAAACTCAGGAATGCGTACAATGGGAATGATGTGAACTTTCAGGACACAAGTGAGAAATTACATTATTCGGACAAACTTAATTTGCTTGGCTCCAGTGTTGCTCTCTGAGATGTATAAAACTTGTGTTCTAGGATGTTCATGGCTTTATTCCCAGTAAGGCTGGTATTGCCAGTTCCAGGTTGAGAAATACCTGGAGATGTTGGGTGTGGATCTTGAGGAAGGGAGGGACTTCAATGGGGTATAATGCCATAGAGTCCCAAAGCAGCCATTTTCTCCAGGTGAAGTGGTCTCTTTTGCCTGGGGATGTGTTGTAATCCCAGGATATCTCCAGCCACCACCTGGAGGGTAGCAACCCTAAGTAAGGTGATTGCAAAGTATCCAGGGGTCATTTCGAGGGGGAACGACCTGGAATGGCGTTCCGGGAGTAACAAGCCCAGGCGTCAGGTTGGCTGGGGAAGGGAAGGGCAGGCAGGCAGACATGCCTCCTTTTTTCCCTGAGCCTCTCTGCTTTTGCGGAGAAACTTGGGGAAGTGGGGGGGATTTAAATGCCTTTCTTTCCCTTCCCTATCTGGGGAAGGGAAAGAAAGGCATTTTAAACATGCCTGCTCTTTGTCAGGGGGTGTGGCATATGCCAATGAAGTTGTGCAAATAAGTTATGCAAATGCGCTCCTGCACCTCTTTTTCTACGAAATGACCCCTGAAAGTAACTTTTGTCACAGGGGAGGGGGAGTTACCACTCTCTCTGGAGGAAAAGCTGCTGTTCAAATTCTATTTTATAAAAAGCTCCTCTGCACCAAGTCGACCTATTTCCCCAGCTCAGTCTTGCCCATTTATTTATATGCTATCTTTCCACCCAAATAGGGTCTTCGCAGTATTAAAAGGTTTAGAACATTAAAACAGCATTTAAAAGCATATATAAATATTTGATACAATAAAACATGCAAACAAATACAACCAGAGAGGAGGGCCAAGAAGAGTTTACCATGGGTATTCCATCCAGACAGGACAAAAAAAAGTCCTCAACCACTGGCAGAAGACAATGACAGAGGGAGACAGACAGATCTCGCTGGGGAGGGAGTTCCAACATTTTGATGCCAGGACTGAGAAGGCAAAGGCTGCCAACTCCAGGATGGGAAATTTCTGGAGATTTTGAGGTGGACCCTGGGGAAAGCAGGGTTTGGGGAGGGGAAGGACACCAACTGGTTGGAATGCTATGGAGCCCACCCTCCGAATCTGCCATTGCCTACAGTGGAACTGATCTCTGTTGTCTGAAGAGCAGTTGTAATTCGGGGGGGGGGATCTCCAGGCCCCACCTGGAGGTTGGCAGGTATAAAGAAAGCCCTTTCTCTGGTTGCCACCCATCTAGCTTCTGGTGGTAGTGGCACCCTAAGCATGGCTCTCTGAAGACGACTGGAGTGGATGAGCAGGTTTGTATGGGAGAAGACGGTTCTTAAGGTCCACTGGCTCCAAGCAACATAGGCCTTTAGAGGTCAATAGCTGGGCCCAGAAGCAAATTGACAAGACAACAAGCGAAGATCCGCCGCAAAAAGGGTGCCTGGTAGGGTAGTCACCACCCCTGTATGTCTGTGGCCCTAGGTTAGATTCTGTAAATGTAATTAGCACTCTCTGTAAGCCGCCCAGAGACCCTTAGGGGTTAGGGCGGGATAGCAAATCAAATCAAATCAAATCAAATAAATAAATAAATAAATAAATAGGGAGCCAGTGTAGATGGAACAAGACTGGCGTTATATAGTCCCTGTAACCCACTCCAGTCCGTATGAGCAGTGACTCTCTGAGGTATGGGTCCTTTCCCAACCTGAGGTCCAATAACTGGTGGTGCTAGGATGGCACGGAAGGCATGTTCTGGCACCAATCGATGCCCCCTCCTTAGTCCATCCTACGTTTCCATTTGGTCTGTGATGCAACAGTCCCTGTAATGAATGGCTTTTCTGTCTATGGAGGAGGGGAGGGTGATTTTTTCCAGTTCCCACCTCCTGCTTGCAGACTCCCTGTTTTGTCCCCCTTGTTGTTCCTTGGGCTGGTAGAAAGCAGAATTGAAGGGGACAAAGAATGCCGCCACGAGAAGAGAGAGGGGAAGAAGTTGTCTTCCACTCGTGCGACCCTGATTTGTATCCAAGCCAGTATGTCTGTCAGCACTGGGTATCTGTTCTCCTTCCTCTCCCTCACCTCCCCACCTCTAAGGTCCATCCAGGAGTCTTAGAACAGAACGGTAACTAAACAGCTTGTTTTCTTCCTCCCTTCTGTAGGCGAAGAAACCAGCGGCTCAGGAAGCGGGAGTGGTTGCACCGACGACATTTGTCCGACTGAGTTCGAATTCATCACCACAGAAGCGCCCCTCGTCGACTCGGACAGAAGGGAAGTGGACTCTTCGGCAAGCCGATCGAGCCGTCCGGCATTCACATGGTCCGTCATCTGCTTGGCCCTCCTACTGCAAAGACAGTGCAGATAATCCTGGCTCCGGTCAGAGATGACTGTCTTTTAGCTATTGAAGAACAATACAGCCAACTTCCTTCTTTTCTTATGCTCTTGGACTACGGGCCACGCCACAAACTCAGACAGTTTTGTACCAGAAGAGAGCGGCACTGAAACCTGCTCCCCTTTGTGCTTTCCCAAAGAGTACCAGGTGCCAGACTGGACTGTTTCCTGTGTCCCTTCAGATAGCTGCGAAGACAAGGTCCGCTTCTCAGAAATCTCTTTCTCAGATTTTTATTACAGGAGACTTTTCAGAACTTCGTTTGCTTTTATGCTGCAGGAAGGAAAGAGGGTGGGGAAGAGGAGGGATACAAGTTGTATGGTGTTTCTTTTCCCCCGCCTTTACCAAGAAAATAAATGTTCTTCAGAATCAGGCTAAGCCCAAGGCCAAACAAAATGAGAGGAGAAGGTGAGGCCTTCTCTTGCGGGTGCTGCTGTACAACACGACAGGTCACCGACATTATCTTTACCATTGAGGGAATATCTCTGAGCTTTGTTTTCTTCTTGTCACACAAATCTAAGTGTATGCTTGGCGCTCCATAGGCCGTGAATACAAGGTTTGCCGGTAGGTACACAGCAAAAACAGGAGGATGGCCTTCTAGTGATAGAGCAACATCATTCCTCTGGGGATACTCGCATGGTTTACCCCAGTTTTAATTGGAATTCCAGCATCTTTGTCCTGATTGTTTCTTCTTTATCCACAATACGTAAATGGCACGGGACTCCACCCGACTGCCCATCATCACCTGTTTGCTGTGAAGTCTTAACACTTCTCAGACACATTTTGACTCAAGGGTTTGGATAGCAAAAATTTAATCTCTTCTGGTGTAACCTGTTTTTATTAGCTGCAGGTTTGGCATCAAGTTGAATTTTCGGCCACTGTGTTCATTACCTAACCAAAGTGGCAGTTCTCTAAAGGAACTGAGAACAGCGACTGGATCAGTATGTTAGTTTTGCATAAACACAGCATCCTCCATCTCTGTTAGTTTCTGTATCAGAAGGGTTCTCTGTTGCAAGACCATTGACCCAAATATATATACAATACTGACATGGAGAATTTCTTTCACTTTTTTAGTCTTAGTATGATCATCTATTTTTATATATATAAATATATGTGTATATATATATATCTATAAATCACAGATTTTAACTTCTTAATTACAAGCTCAGGGTTGACACACCTTTGTAAGAAGAAAAAAATGTTTTGTCAACCAGCTTTTGCTTTTGTTGTGCTGCTCGGACAAAGGAATCCTTCCTCTAGAGACTGGCAGATGCAAAAATCAAGAACAGGGTGTGTTTTCCCCCCCGTTTTTGCATTTTCAGTTGTCTGCTTCATACAGAGTTCCAAGAGGGTGGTCTGTATCCCCCTTTTATTTGCATGTGCATTTGAGTGAGTGTGCAAGAGACGTTTACTTGGAACAGTGTGGGCAATTTCCCACAAGCGCTGCTCCGCGCTCACTCTTCTCTTTGACCAGATGATACGTGTCAATTTCACACAAGCTGCTGCGCAGCTGCATTTTGCCTTGCAGCTTTGTGCGATTTTCCCCACATCTACTCAATCCTGTTTTTTGAGGATTGAGTAGACGCGGGGGAAATCGCACAAAGCTGCGGGGCAAAATGTGGGCGCGCAGCCCCTTGTGTGAAATTGACACGTACCATGGGGCAAAAGGGAGGAGTGAGTGCGGAGCAGCACTTGTGGGAAATCACCCTGTAAGTCAGTGAAGAGAACTGCACCTGTCTATCCCAAGTACACATCTGGATTGCACTCTCCGTATGAAAGAATGGTTTGGAAGCCCGGGACTCTGATCCTGCTCCCGTATGATCACACCACCAGCACTGGCCCACATTATTGAGCCACCCCAACCGCTTGGCCATCTTGTCTGGGTCTGAGGAAAGGTGCCTCCGCAGCCTGCCCTGGGGCCCCCAGGTGGTGGCGGTGGTGGCACAAGAAGTGGTAACAGGGTGAGGCACACTGGTCACCACCTCCCGTGTCGGGTCGTTTGGGTGCTGAGCCAGCCCTGCGTGCTGCACTGCTCCCCCATGCCACAGCCAGTGCCACCACTCTTCCCAGCTAGACCAAGTTCTCCAAACATCCAGTAGCTTGCCCTGTGCCAGGCCCCAGAATGTAGCTTGCTGTGAATGAGTAGTCCGGTCACTGGTGACCTCTATCAGTGCAGGCCGCTGGATTGATACAAGAGGAGGGGTTTGCAGCAATGCGCTCAGCATGGGAGAAACGTGGCAAGGGAAAGGAGGTTTATGTTGACGTGTGCCGGCTCCTCCTCCACCCCCCTGCCCTCCACGTGTACGGGAAGCACAGTCACAGCCCAGGTGACCGATCAGGAGCCAGCAGGCCAAAGCCACGCCCCTACTACCTAAGCCAATCGAAATGGGCTGCTTGCTTGTTGGGAACGAGTCACCCAGTTTTTGATAACCCTTTTAGACTTGGTAAAGAAAACATTAACGAAACACTTCCAAGCAAACTGCTCGCCTTGCAGTTTGGACATCGACGGTGTAAATTGTACATGATCCCAAAAACTCGTTTCCTCATCTAATTATAATCAGCTATCGATTTAGTAATGATAGTAGTAAGCTCACAGCACAAGTGTATAAAGTATACTTAAGCACTTTTACAGCAAAAAAAAGAAGTGAACAGTATATACCATGAATAATGATATGCTATGTCAAATACGGAAAACGAAATGTAGAGTTTTTTGATTTTGAAAAAGAGATTGTATTCTATTTTTTATTATTTAAAATTTTATACAATCCAACCTTGTCAGCCCTATCCGGAGTTACACCCATTTTACAGATACATTTTGGACTGTATACCTCTCATTTCATGGACGCTGCTTTGTCTGCAATCCAAACACAGAATCCAGAAAGTAACCCTGTGCTAAACTGTAGTCAATGGTCATGACCAACGTAAATCCCATGAATTTCAAAGGGAGAAGTATGGCTACTTTCCTCTGGACTGGGACCTTGATAGCTCCCATTCCCACCCCATTCATTCCGAATATCTATCAGAGGGTATTGATATAATGGACTGCCTTATATTGAAACCATCTGGTGGTCCATTCAGTTGAGGCACCCCAGAGCCTTAAGCAGAGGCTGCTTACGGGCCTGTTGATTTTCACGGGAGATGTTGGGGTTGAACCAGGGACCTTTCAAGTGCTCTACCCCTGGGCCTAGCTGAACTTTCTAAATGGGAGAATGAGTAAACCCTTTAACGAATTCCCCATCAAATTCCTTAATTCCCCCCATTAAATCCACCTATTCCTTAATTCACCTATTATCTTTATATTCTTGCAAAATTGACTGACCCAAGCCCAGGGTGAGTTTATACACTGTGTTTTTACAGGGAAATGGTTCCACGGGAAGTGCTGTATACATTTTTGGTGGCTGAACATCTCAATTGCCATACCTCATTTTCTGTAGTTCACTCAGAACGTACGGAAGCGCTTGCGTAATGACGAATAACCACGGGCAATGCTAAGACGGATCCTCTGTCCATGGAGATGCCACTGAAATTGACCCTTTGATACAGTCTCCCATTTCTTCCCCATCAGAAATATATACATCTTAGTCTGTGGCTTGTCACCATGAAAAGCAACACACACATTCCCTACTCACGGTAGTGGCATGCAGGGCCAAGAGATTTTCCACCTGAGAATGGATGTTGAGACCTAGGACCAAGGCTAAGAGACCTTTGCATTGGAGGAGGAAAGCGGGGAACCTGTGGACACGGGGTGGGGTGGGGTATCACCAGGGAACCTTCTCCTGCAGAGATTTCCTTAAATGATGAGAGAAAGAAGGGAACGCCAAGGGACTGTGCTGCCTTTATACTCCACCCATGAGAATCCCTGCTATTATTATTAAACACCATCCCCTCCCCCAAAATTCCATTAGCTCTTGTCATCCCACTTTTACCCCCTGCCAGTCCCACAGGCAGTATGTTATCAGGTATCTAGCTAGAGATCTCACCTCAGACCAGAGCTCCAATCCTTCATCTGGATGCTGATGTCTAAGAAGGTGTCCTGTGTAGAATAGCTAAGGCCTTGGGAGGCTTCTGATCATAGCTAGGTCCACCCCGTAGACTAGCTCCGTAGTACTCTTAGCCTTGCCTCCACCTCTGCAGTTCTCTGTATAGTGCCATCCTGATGGGAAGGCCTCAGCCTCTATGCCCTGTTGTTGGACCTCCAGAGGAACTGGTTGGCCACTGTGTGAGAGAAGATGCTGGACTAGATTGACAGCTGGTCTGATCCAGCAGGGCTTTTCTTATGTTCTTAGGTCCTAAGCGGAGTCACAACCTTCTATGTCCTCTGAAGTCAACCGTCTTAGAAGAGTGTAACTCTGTACATTAGCCATCCTGCATTGTACGCTCACCACAGCTGCCTACCTGCTGATCTCTGGACCCCATCTTTATTGTCAGGAATTAAAGGTATGCTTCCCAACAATAGCTCCTCCATGCTATGGCTGGATGTGGAGAGCCCGTTCTTTCTAGGGGATGCTCTTGTACTTACCCTTGCCCTCCCTGAGTTGCAAAGCAGCATCCCTTAGCCCATTCCAGAATCCCAGGATTCTTCATTCACCTTTGGCAACGCAACGAGCCGGTCATAAAACAGACCCATATCCCTTTCGCCTAGTTGTGCTCCACTTAAAAATAATAGTATTACACCGTTATATTCCACTTCTGCTGCATCTACCGTCAGTCTGAGTGAAAGGCAACAGAGGAGATGGTAGAACCCTATTAGCAGAGCCAGATTTAGGGGCAAGCGAGGTGAGCTCCGGTTGGAGGGTCTCTAAATCAGAAAGAAAAAAAAGAGTTCGAGCCGCCCAGCCTAAGCCCCCCAGCCACCAGCCAGCCACACTTAGACAAACTGTGTCACCGATGGCGGTCATATTTTCAGTGTACTTTCTGTGAGAATAAGAAAGTTTGGGGGGGGGGTTGTTGGTATGGGGCCTCTTAAGATAATATCGTTTAGAACCATGTCCTGTCATAATTCATCCTGGCCTATAACGAAGACCAGTTGTAAAGGCTGCCTGGCACATGAGCTTTCTCCTTCTAAGATGACTTTCTGCTGATAAAGCATGTCCGGGATAGAGTGTCTAAGATCAATCTCCACTAATTCCCCCCCCCTTTCGATGGACTGCATCTACATTGGGGCCATGGGACAATTTCGTTTGATAGATATTGCTTAAACAGGACAGGTGTCTTCTCTGCTTAATTAAGCCCGTGCTCCTTAACACATGTGAAAGCCATTTCCACAGTTCGTAATTCCTCCCAGAACACAGCCCGCTGCTTACGGCTACAAAAATTGTCTACAGTTATGATCCCATGTTAATGAGATGCTGCGTTGTGCTTACATTGGGTCCTCGGGCACTGCATGCATATCCTTAGCACACTCTTGCCCACAGAGGCATTGTGTTGGCATGCTAACGTTGCATGCATCACAGGATTGCAGCTCTAACAGCCCAGTATAAAGGTCATGCACATTACTCACATTCTTCTTTCTCACCGGCATTGTGTTCAAATCCAGCCTTAAGGTCTGGTTACCAGAGTGCTAAAATCTGATGACCAGCCTTAAGGTCTGATTACCAGACTACTTCTGCATGGCTGCTCCAGCAGTGTCTGTAGGCAGGCTGGGGGGCTGATGCAGTTATTTGCCGTATCAACTTCGCCACTCCCCTGGGTATTGGCACCACTGGCATGGGAAGGCACCATCTCATTGGCTTGACCCATGTTCTGCATGCATTCATTAGAGTGAGATCCAGACAAGTGAAAACGGCTGTTATGCCACTCCACTGAAAAACAAATTGGTTCACATATGGATGAATGAAGGTGGTGATCCAGCCATGTACTCAGCTAGATACAAGTCCAGTAACCCCTTAGAGGCCAACAGGAATTTTGGGCTGTCCCTTTATCAAAAGGAAGCTTTGACTCTTCTGCTGGTCTCTAAGGTGCTCCTAGACTCACGTGTGGCTGTTCTACCGCCGACCAACACAGCTCCCCTCTGAAAGTGTCTTCAAAGGCAAAGTTACCCTCAATGAAGAGAAAACTCCAGCCCTAAATAAAATAGTCTCGAAGCTGCTGAATAATTCTAGTTTGTGAATTTCATGATACAGTCTTCCCTCTGTGTGTGTGCTGGCCAGTCACGGAAACGATTTCCAAAGCTTTTTGGTAGTCTAGAAGCGCCCCCTCCTCCCTCTGGTGCATTCCCGCCAAAACGATCACATGACCAGGAGGGGTGGTGCTACTCCCTCAGTTCTCTTCATCATGCCACCTCCAGAGACACCAAGAAACGAAGGTTCCAGAGAATTCACAGCGGGGCAGGAGGGGAGAGATGTGTGCCTGCACAGAAGCCTACTCAATGAACCACTGTTACGGGTGATGGCAACACTGTTTTCATCATCGTGGCTTCCGTGCAGTCCCACGCTGGGAGATTAGCAAGTTCACTGAAGTGAGGGAAGTAAGTGTGAAGCTCTCAAAGGAAGAGACCATCGCGGACCGCCCTTCCCAACAGTCCTTTAGCATCCCATATTGACCTTCACTCAGCACCATTTTATAAAGGAGCAGGGAGCTCTCTACAAGCGAACAGATGAAGTCATATATTGGTGTCTCAAGAGAACAGATGGTGATTAATGGTGGGCCACATCAGCATCCCGAGTTTCTTCAGACGGAAATGTTGATTCTGAGACAGAGGAGTCTCATGGCACCCCTGGGGGAGAAGGCGGGTGCTTCATAGTGTGAAGGATGCTGCCTCTGCATTGTGAGACAGCCACTGACTGATGATCCTACGAATGGAAAGGAAACACGTCTCCATTTACCACTGCTGTGATCATAGTCCATAGATTAACATGAAAGTTGTATCAGGGATGAATTTGTCTGCTCTTGTTACTCTGTTTATTTCTCCGCAGCGATCACTGTGTACGAGACGTGCGTATAACTCTCAAATATTCCCTACAGCTTGAAATGTCTCTTTTTTCACCCCTCACATTGTCTTGGAATGTGAAGGAGCTATTAAATCTACAGAGCGTGTTGAATTTTCGGAGTTAGGAAATAAAAGTTGAAAAACCTGGTGCTTCTAAATGCAAGTTTCTATATCATTTGAAGTGCCTCTCTTTACACCTCCTTTGCTTATCATAACTATTTGCCTACCGGAAAGTACCGAATGCTCTCTGTGGTGTAAGTCGATATTTTTTTTTTCTCTTCTAGTGGTGGGAAGATACAGTGATCAAAGCTTGAGTCGGCATTCCCAGTAAAGTCTTACAGACAAGTCTGCAATGGTTGGGAACAGGCAGATCTGAAATCTTACAGAAGATCATAGCCCATTTTATTAATGGAGAATCATAATGAGGTGAATGTGTAATTTTCTTGGCAATCGTACATAGGGAGTTGCCTGAACCAACTTTACTGCAACCGTACAGTGAATGCTTCTCAAGTCTTTTGCTGAAATTTACCTTCAGAATGGATGCATGCCCTGACGTGGATGGCCCAGGCTAGCCCAACCTTGTCAGATCTTGGAAACTAAGCAGAGTTGGCCCTAGGTCAGTATTTGGATGGAAGGCCGGCAAGGAAGTCCAGGTTTGCTCTGCAGAGGCAGGCAACGGCAAACCAGCTCTGAACATTCCTGGCCTTGGAAACCCTACAGGGGTCACCATAAGGCAGGTGCAACTTGACAGCTTGGCACCGCCAATGGATGCACCTGTTCAGCCCAGCTATATTTCCTCAGCTGCTGCATTATCATCGCGTCTAGAAACCAGGTGATCTAGCGACGATGTTTAATAGCTTCTGCTGCCTAGCAGCAGAACGTGGGATATAAACATGCACACATTTTGATAGCTCAGCATTAAATCACATGCTGAGGCCCGATTTTCATAATTTTAGCACGGCAACTTTGGAAAGGACACGTTCACATGGCCTTGGACCACCTGATCCTATCACAACAGTGAAAGCCAAGGAAACGCGGGGTGATCAGTGGCTGGATGGGAAACTACTGGGAAAGCAGGATACGGTTAAGAATAATAAATGCCCAGTGTGAAAAAGATGGGGTGATCCACCACTAATGAATGTGAGAATTAACCCTTGCCTGGAACATCTTTCAGGTCACATCCAAATGGGAGTTTACAAAGGCATGATTGTGTCTGACAAGATAACCATGAAACTCCTGGGTGGAGTTTTACAATTAATCCACTGTTTTAAGCAAATCTCTTTAGCCAGTCAGAGGGCCCTTGGTTACTTCTGAATATTCTGACTGGCAATCTGCATTAGCCCACATCATCTCAGCCTCTGCTGGAACCTCCTGAGTTCTACCAGCTTCATCCCCAGGGAGATCTGTGCCCTGGGAGATCTGGGGAGACCCTTTTTGCTCCAAGAGGAGAGCTTTCTCTGGGGTTAATATTCATTAGTGTAATGGACCTGGGCAAGCAGGCAATATCTGCATGTTATCAACATCTGTCTATATACAGAGGATATTTTTCGATATAACAGGAACTAATTTAATAGAATTGTCTTGAACATGTGTTTTGTGCCTCCCTCTGTAACCTCTGGTTCACCTGGCGTCCCATATTTTTGGTGGCCATTCAACCCAGCTGGAAATTGGCTAGGAATACACTGAACTACAGATTTTAATCACTTTTAAGAAGAAAAATTCACACACATTTCCATATTTATGATATCCTCATGTACACCAGTTTGGTATAGTAGTTAGGAGCACAGTCTCTAATCTGGGAGAACCAGGTTTGATTCTCCACTCCTCCACATGCAGCTGCTGGTGTGACCCTGGATCAGTCATAAGTTCTTTCAGAGCTGTTCTCTCAAGGACAGTTCTCAAGAGAGCTCTCTCAGCCCCACCTACCTCACAGGGTGTCCTGTTGTGGGGAGAGGAAGGGAAAGGAGATTGTAAGCCACTCTGAGACTCCTTCAGGTAGTGAAGGGCAGGGTACAAATCCAATCTCTTCTTCTTCTTCTTCAACCACCCCTTTTAATAATAAAAAGGTATGTTTCCCTTAGGTATGGAAATCACTAGACCAAGAAGTTGATCACTAGCTGGCCTAGTAAGGTATTAGGGGAAGGTGGTAGAATTAGGAAAATGGAGTGGGCTAGTTTCTGCCATCGGATTGAGCCTCGTCCTCAATTCCATTCATAAAGTCATCAAACTAGCAATTCTGTACCAAGACTAGTGATCGAGTACTGATAATGGGGGAGAGGGGTTCTTGTTTCTTCTAAAAAAAAAATAACATCTGTACAGAGCTTTAATGCCAGCCTAAGAAATCATTGCTATGGTGTTAGAAGAAATAGAGGGTGGTGGTGAAAATTCGCAGGGATGTGTGATAGTAACAGAAAACTCCCTCTTGGTTATCCATATACCTACAGCCCTCCTATGTTCTCTTTATGTACCCTTATCTGTAAACAAATAAAGTCTGAAGACATTTCCAACTAGTAAAAAAAAGGAAAGGATGTGCAATTTTCTCCACAGACATGGAAATGAAAGAAAGGCAGTGCTCGTGAGCACACCATATAGAAAGTAAATCCATAGCTCAGAGGTTTACAGATCTCCCCTGGTTACTAGGCAGAAGAACATAGATCCAGAATTTAGTGTTGTATGCATTTGGGAAATTCTTAAGTTGTATTTCTTCTAATGCCAAGGCTTCAGTGTGAACAAATTGACACCACCTTCCTTTCAGACCATCATGAGGTTGGACCAATAAAGGTATGTATGGCCAGGTGAACAGGGTTTTTTTGTTTGTTTTCTTGTAGGCTATGAGCCACCATGAACGTGAACATTTGCAAGGTTTGCATATTCATTCCTAAACCCTGGGACACAGCAGTCTCATTCCAAATGGAATGTGAAGTAGGCCTGGGAGCAAAGTCCTTTAAAAGAACCATGTCATAAACTAGAAGGGAGCACTCACTGGAGAAGACCCTGATGCTGGGAAAGGTTGAAGGTCAAAGAAGACGGGGATGGCAAAGGATGAGATGGTTAGGCAGTGTCATAGATGCAACGAACATGAAATTGAGCAAACTTCAGAGGACGGCGGAAGACAGGAAGGCCTGACATGATCTGGTCCATGGGGTCGCGGAGAGTCGGACTCGACTGGGCGACTGAACAACAACAAAAATAAACTAGATGCCCTGACCTGGATGTGGGGTTGCCAGGTCTTACCTGGCTGTCAGTGGGGGGCTCCAGCCTGGGTTCCTGGATCTTCAGGTGTGCGCACACCACGATGATGTCACCAGGAACTGATGTCATCATGCCAGGCATGGTCAACATAGAGTTTTTAGCCAAATGCTAGAGCGCCCCCCACGTGGTGTGCTCGGTGAGATGATGTCATCTCTGGGTGACATCATTATGCCGGGCATGTCAGGCATGATGGGGCTCTTCAGGGGCAGGGCTGCCTGAAGCAGACTGGGGGGCCCAAAAGTGGGAGGACCCCTGCCCCCGTTGGGGAGACGGCAGCCCAGCCTAAACTGATCTGGTCAGCTCTCAGAAGCGAAGCAAGGTCAGCCCTGTTAAGTACTTGGATGGGAGACCCACCAACGAAGTCCAGGGCCGCTCGCTACACAGAGGCAGGCCATGGCAAACCACCTCTGAACCTCTCTTGCCTTGGAATCCCTACAGGGTTGCCATGTCGGTTGTGACTTGACGGCAAAAATAATAAACTAGATTTCCCCCCCCCTTTCGATATCATTGGGCACTTCCTTCTCTGAGTTACATCGTTATAATGATTATGTTGTCGAGGGCAAATGGTGTTGTGGGAATCTAATGATACCTGTTGGAGCCGGAGGAGGCCCTTTATGATAAATCTTTCCTTATGCGTCACTCTGCTTCAGGAGGAGCCGGCTGGTAAAAAAAACTATAGTTAAGGTTGTTGGTGCCTATCTCAGCAGGCAGGGCTAATTTCTTTTTAATGGCCCAGGCGATTGCTTTGCAGTCTTACTTGGCAGGGGGTCTGCCCAAGGGCCTCAGAATTGGGACCCACATTGGGGCATCCCTCTGAGCCTGACTGAAGGCCAGCCTGGGTGGAAAGGCTTTCCTGTTCTGTTCCCTGAGAACTGGCGTCGCGGCTTATCTGTGAGCCGTAATCCAGGCAGTCGGCACTTTGAATCTTTCTTCATCCACAAACTGGACAGCCAGTTTGGTGTAGTGATTAGGAGCGCGGACTCTAATCTGGGAGAACCAGGTTTGATTCCCCACTCCTCCACATGCAGCTGCTGGTGTGACCTTGGGTCAGTTAACAAGTTCTCTCAGAGCTGTTCTCTCAGGAGCAGTTCTCTAGAGAGCTCTCTCAGCCCCACCTACCTCACAGGGTGTCTGTTGTGGGGCGGGGAAGGGAAAGGAAGATTGTAAGCCGCTCTGAGAGTCCTTCGGGTAGTGAAGGGCGAGGTATAAATCCAATCTGTTCTTCTACTAATAGCCCCAGTTTGAAAGGGTTTGTAATGACAGCTAAGCCTATGCTGGCACCTCTCTGTGTTGGGAGTCTTTAGGTGGGACTGCCTTTGGCCTTAGACCAGCCGTTAGCCCCCCCTATCCAGACTCTGGAGATGATAATACAGCCCTGCTAGGAAAGCGGTCATGGCTCGGTGGCAGATCATGTGTTTGGCATGCAGGTGGTCCCAGGTCCAGCAGAGGTCCAGCAGTGGCTATTAGCCACAAGGTATAGATAGGGACTCTGGGGCAAGTGATGCTCTGTCTTCTTGGTGCTTGGGGGGGTCAACAGTGGGAGGGCTTCTAATGTCCTGGCCCCACTGGTGGACCTCCTGATGGCACCTGGTATTTCTGGCCACTGCGTGATACAGAGTGTTGGACTGGATGGGCCTTTGGCCTGATCCAACATTGGCATCTCTTATGTTCTTATGTTACTTTCATTTCAAAATCCTCAGCTTGCAGGTTTGCTGTCTCATCCTGAGACCTTGGAGAGCTGTCGCCAGTCAGGAGAGATGATACTGAGGTCAGAGAGCACCGGGGGGGCGGGGTCTGGTGGTACAAGACAGATGCATGTGTTCATACACACGTAGCTGAATCAAGGCAATAGTGACTGAAACACAAAGGACAGATTGCTTTCACCTCCCTTAAATGGTGCCAATTCACATCTCTTTCCTTTGTAGCCTTTTATTCTGGAGTAGCAGCAGGTTAGTATCGAGGTTGGAGGCAAATTCCACTGAACTCAATGGGGTTCATTTCCCAGCGAATGTTTCCGGGTTGCCAAATGCTGCTGCTAACCTTAAATATCAAACTCTGTGTGTGTGTGTGTGTGTGTGTGTGAATTAGAAGATGCTGATGAAGTTGCAATTAAGTTTCAATGCAATTAAAAACTGAGCTCTCTTTGAATTCATAATCTAATTTGTTAATCTGCGTACAGCAGCATCCCTTGGTGGGGGAATACAGGGAGGTTAAACCAAGTGTTGCAAATCACTGAAAATATTAAACAAGTGAGAACCCGCAAGGACTTGAAGGAGGCATCTAATTTCCTCTTCCCCCACTATTTCCTCTTTTCCTTTCCTGAAAGCCCCCGTAGCCTCTCCCCTTTCGCCTGCTTCTTTCTCTCACTCCAGGGTTGCCAACCTCCAGGTGAGGCCTGGAGGTCTCCTGGAATCACATCGGATCTCCTAACTGCAGAAATCAGTCCCCCCAAAAAACTAGCTGCTTTGGAGGGTGGGGTCTGTGGCATTGTACCCCTCTGAGGTCCCTCCCCCCCCCAGAAACCCCACACTCCCCAGTCTCCACCTTCCAAATCTTCAGGAATTGCCTCAAGTTGCAAACCCCATTTCCTTCCCACCCAACAGGCAACCTACCTTTATCTGCACCCTTTACCTTGGAAAACTGTGGCCCAATTGTGTGGTGCCGGCCCCTCAAGGATTTGTGGGATGGTGCCTCACTTTCCTTTGTATCCTCTGCTCCACCCCTTCCCCCTGGTGACCCCCGTACACTCTCCCCTTTAGCTGTTGTAGATTTTCTGGGTTGTGTGGCCATGGTCTTGGCATTGTAGGACCTGACGTTTCGCCAGTAGCTGTGACTGGCATCCTCAGAGGTATAACACAGAAAGACGGAGGACTCCCTCTGTCAAGGTGAGAAGAAAAATGGTAGGCAGGTAATTTATATCTACTCAGGAAGGTGGGGTAGGGCTGAGTCATTATCTTGTAGGAGTTCCCCAGGCTGTGAACATGTTATAGCTCTGAGGATGCCAGTCACAGCTACTGGCGAAACGTCAGGTCCTACAATGACAAGACCACAGCCATACAGCCCGGAAAATCTACAACAGCTAATGAACTCCGGCCGTGAAAGCCTTCGACAAGTCTCCCCTTTCCTTGCCTTCCCCTTTCTCAGCCATTCACCAACCTACCTTTTATCTGCCTCCCATTTTCAGCTATATTTATTATTCATTTATTTACTTACATTGATACCCCCACTTTTCTGCACAGTGGGGACCAAAGCAGCTCAGATTATTTTTCTCTATTTTTTTAATCAGCAAAATAACCTTATGACGTCGGTTAGGCTGAAAGTAGGTGACTGGTCCAAAGTCACCCAGTGAGCTTCCACAGCCAGATGGGGATTCGAACCTGAGTCTCCCGGACCCTACTCTGAAGCTCTTAACTGCTACACCACACTGGCTTTCATAGGGTGACTGCTGTTGAACAGTGGCAGGTAGCCAGGTCTAGTTCAGACATGCAAGTTGGGTGGTATCAAGTCACCCAGAGGTTGCTGCCAGGCCTAGGGTTGCCAATCTCTAGGTAAAGGCTGGAGATCACCCAGAATTACAACTGCTCTTCAGATGACAGAGATCAGTCCTCTTGGAGAAAATAACTGCTTTGAAGGGTGGACTCTATAGCATTATATTGAGCTAAGGCCTCTCTCCTCCCCAAACCCTGCCCTCCAAAAGACTTCACCACAAATTCTCCAGAAACTTCCATGGAGCTGGCAACCCTAGTCAGGCCTGGCCTCAATGAGTCCTCCCTCAAAGACCAAAATAGGCCTGGGAAGGGTTCTGCCCCCTCCCTCTGCCTTTACTGACAGACTCAAGCCTGGAATACTGTGGTTGCCTAGCAACAGCCACTGAGGAAATCTGTTGCTTAAAGCTACAGAGTGTCCTTTTACCATTGTCGGCTTTTTTGAACTCCCCCGTGTGTGTGGGGGGGTTAGACTTCACATTTTTCTGCAAACCTGGGGCCTTTTTCAGGTTTGTAGAAAGATCCGTCTTCAGATTTAAGTATCCAAAGATGTGACGGACTTGGCTATTAGAACATAAGATTACAAGAGGACTATGAAGGATAAAAAAGTTGCCACATTCGTAAGATCTTTTGGTTTGAAAAAAAGGGGGTCTGATGCCACACATACAATCACCCTGTGCCAAAAGCAGGCAGCTGCATATTAAAACGATGCCAGTTTCATATTGGTTGAGTTCAGACAACCCAAACCCTTGTTCCACGTCTCCTCCCTCAATTTCTCAGTCTCCAGTTTTTATAGCACTGCAGCTTCAGATATGAAGCACTCCTTCTCTGTTACATCACCACCACCCATACTAAAGGTAAAGGTAAAGGTTTCCCTTGCTCGAAAGCCAGTCGAATCCGACTCGAGGGATGCGGTGCTCAGCTCCGTTTCCAAGCCGAAGAGCCAGCGCTGTCTGAAGACGTTTCCATAGTCCTGTGGCCAGCATGACTAGACGCCGAGGCGCACAGAACGCTGTTACCTTCCGACCAAAGCAGTACCTATTTATCTACTTGCAATTTCTTGCTTCCAAGCTGCTAGGTTGGCAGGAGCTGGGGCCAGAGACGGGAGCTCACTCCGGGTCTCGAACTGCTGAACCACAGACCTTCCAGTCTGCATACCATTTAAACCTATTGGTGCATGTTTCCCATGGGAACGGAAGCTAAAGCAGGTGACTGTGCTGGGCACCAGGCATTTTGCCAAGATCCGTTTAGGCATCATCAATCACATGCTTTTTTCCAGGGGTGGGGGGGGGTGGAAGAGGAAGAAAGAATTTCAGAGATCTGGCCTCTGTTTAGAACCCGTGGGAGCTATGTCTCTGGTCAGAGAAATCATATAAATCCTTCACATTCTTAAAAACTAGTTGGAGGCAAGAGGCTACGTATAGAAGAATCCAGTCTGTTAAATTTGATCAAAAGGAATATTTCAGGGACGTGTGTGTGAGAGAACATAGAGAACATAAGAGAAGCCAATGTTGGATCAGGCCAATGGCCCATCTAGTCCAACACTCAGTCACACAGTGGCCAGAAATACCAGGTGGCATCAGGAGGTCCATCAGTGGGGCCAGGACGCTAGAAGCCCTCCCAGTTTGGTGTAGTGGTTTGGTGTAGTGGTTAAGTGTGCGGACTCTAATCTGGGAGAACCGGGTTTGATTCCCCACTCCTCCACTTGCACCTGCTGATGTGACCTTGGGTCAGTCACAAGCTATGGCACAGCTGTTTTTGAAAGAGCAGTTTGTGTCAGAGCTCTCTCAGCCCCACCTACCTCACAGGGTGTCTGTTGTGGGGAGGGGAAGGGAAAGGAGTTTGTAAGCCGCTCTGAGACTCCAAGTGAAGGGCGGGGTATAAATCCAATCTCTTCTTCTTCTTCCCACTGTTGCCCCCCCCCAGCACCAAGAGTACAGAGCATCACCTGCCCCAGCCTGCGAGTTCCTATCTATACCTTGTGGCTAATAGCCACTGATGGACCTCTGCTCCATATGTTTATCCAGTTCCCTCTTGAAGCCGTCCATGCTTGTAGCCACCACCACCTCCTGTAGCAGTGAATTCCATGTGTTAATCACTCTTTGGGTGAGGAAGTACTTCCTGCTATCTGTTCTCACCCGACCACTCAGCAATTTCATGGAGTGCCCACGAGTTCTTGTATTGTGAGAAAGGAAGAAAAGTACTTCTTTCTCGACCTGCTCTGTCCCATGCATAATTGACCTTACATCCATGGATTAAAAAGCTGGCCATGAGACAAACAACAGTGGATGAATTGGTAGCTGTCGGTGACAAAGGGGCCATGGTTTAGTGGCAGATAATCTGTTTTGCATACAGAAAGTCCTGGGTTCAATCCCTAACATCTGCAGTTTAAAGGATCGGGAGGTAGGCAAAAGACCTCAGCCTGAGACCTCGGAGAGACAACCCTGACCTTGATAGACTGTCTGACTTTGAATCTTTGTACAATTGCGGGTGGGCCAGCAGTTATAGAGATGGAAATGAAGGAAGCAAGATTGATAGACCACCACCTGAGGATCAGTCCGACAATAATCTCAGCAGGAACCCCTCTTTTTCGCCTACCAGAAAGAGGCAGGAGAAAAACCATCTGTGGGCATAAGGCCTTATGGGGACTGGACTTACTTAAGGCCCAGTGAGGTAAACAGCCTTTGGTGGTGGTCGTAAAGGCTATAAATTCATAAAGAGTAGGGTTGCCAGCCTCCAGGTGGGACCTGGAGATCTCCTGGAATTGCAATTCATTCCCAGACTAGAGAGATCAGTTTCCCTGGAGAAAATGGCTGCTTTGCAGGGTAGACATTATGGCATCACATCCCGGCTGAGGAGATTTCTCTCTCCAAACTCTGCCTTCCTCAGGCTCTACCTCCAAATCTCCAGATATCTCCCAACCCGCAGCTGGCAACCCTAACACTAGGCATCACCATATTGTTGGAAGGCTCTTTAAACTGAGCCCAGAAACAGAATATCTCGTAGCGTCACTTTTACACCGGCACAAGAATTACTGTTCCCGTTGGAGGAAGTTTCCTTAGGCCGAAGGAAGGCTTCGGCCTTTGCTTGGTGCCGTGGTAGGCTAAAGGGCCAATGCTCCCATCGTCGCCAAACCTCAACCAGTTTTCATCTCAATGGCAGAGCCAGTTAGAGTTGCCAACTTCCAGGTGGCGGGCTGGAGATCTCCTGGGATGACAACTGATCTCCAGGTGACGGGGATCAGTTCCCCTGGAGAAAATGGCCGCTTTTGAAAGTGGACTCTGTGGCTTTATATCCCATTGAAGTTCTTCCCCTCCCCAAACCCCGCCCCTCTCAAGCTCTACCCCGGAAAAGTTCCAGGTATTTCCCAACCTAGAGCCGGCAACCTAGAGCCAGTAATGTCTTGCAACCCTCAGTGACTTGGTACTTTCTCCTTGTATTGGATGTGCGCTGGGGGAGGGCCTCAGAATGTTATGTTCTCTTGTGGGTCTGTGAGTGGCCGGTCCCGTCTGACAACACGTTCTGTTGTGTCCAGGGCTCTTTGTGTAGAAAAAGCCCAGCAGGAACTCATTAGCATAATAGGCCACACCCAACAGCAGAAACTCATTCGCCTATTAGGCCACACCCCTGACAGCACAGCTCATTAGCACATTAGGCCGCACCCCCATGTTACCAGAAGTGTGGTCATCCAGCCACACCCACCTTTTGCTTCTTATTCTGTTTACCTTGTTTGTTGTCCAAACCCACAGCCTCTTTTTGTAGCAGGAACTCCTTTGCATGTTAGGCCACACACCCCTAATGTAGCCAATCCTAATGAGTTTCTGCTGTTGGGTGTGGCCTATTATGCTAATGAGTTTCTGCTGGGCGTGGCCAACTTGGGAGCCAGCCGGAACTCCGTTCCTGTGCGTTCCTGCCCCAAAATAGCCCTGAGTTACTTGTGTCACATTTTGCAAAAATGGTTTGGAGACGGAACTGAGCTAAAGTTTGTCATCATCTTAGAGGTGGTTGAAAGTATTGTTGGGACTTATTGGCTCCATTGGTTTTAATCAGACTCACAGCCCAACCTTAAGTATATTGACTAAGAAACAAGTCCTGCTGCGTTCACTGGAGTTTATTTCCAAGTGAGACCTGTCCCACGAGCTTCCTTCCTTGAACTGGGCTCCTCCATCAACCTGAGAAAGTCTCTCCTCTACAGACTGGTTGGTTTTGAAATGTACTATATTCGGAGTCCAGATCTACCTTGATTCATTGCTATTAAGCAGAGACAACAGGTAAGAAAAGATGATTTCCAACATCTCCATGTAGTTTTGCATCAGGCCAGCAGAGGGTATCCTGCCCTTTTATACCAAACACACTTCCACTCCTGCTAATTCCCCCCCCCTTTTGTTACTTTGGGATGGTCAGTTTTACTTAATGAAAGAGGGAGGGTTGTACAAAAAAAAAGCGTCATTTGCAAAAAAATTTATTGCTGTAACATCTCTACCCCATTAGAGAAATGATTGCACATAGTGATAATTTGTAAGCGGAATAACCAAATTTCCTTGGTGAGACAGAGTAATAAGCCATTAGGGTGAAGATAGATTATGTTCGACTCTGCAGTTGCTCAACGTGTATTAATTAAGGGCAGTTTCATTAAGAATCAAAGCACATTTCAAAACACGCATCAACATATATAATAAGCAAGTTAGTTTGGAAAGAGAAAGTTAAGTAACCTTATTCTGCCGATGAGAGTCTGCTTACGGAAGCAAATTTCCCCAAGTGGATTCTCACTGTAGTCCTATGTATACAAAATGGTAATATGTAAAGTACCCTCCCCAGGATCTAGAACTGCACAACTGAACAACTACTTGAGGAATTCCAGTTCCAACAGCACCCATTACTTTTGGGAAAGAGAGAGAGGGAAGAAACTGATTCACACATTACAAAGTACACAGGTTGGGTCTGGGGAGATCTAACGGCATAACAGTTAGATGTGAACTGCAAGTTCTCTATCCCGTGCAGGTAGTTGCCCAACTAGGACTGGGACTATGGCAGACGTGGAGTAAGAGTTTCTGCCTCACCCCTCCTGATAACCATCTTCAAGTACTTGAAGGGCTGTCATCTAGAGGATGGTGCAGAGTTGTTTTCTGTCGCCCCAGAAGGTCAGACCAGAACCAAAGGGTTGGAATTAAATCAGAAGGGTTTTCGGCTAAACATTAGGAAGAACTTCCTGACAGAGCAGTTCCTCAGTGGAACAGGCTTCCTCGGGAGGTGGTGGGCTCTCCTTCTTTGGAGGTTTTCAAACAGAGGCTGGATGGCCATCTGACAGCAATGCTGCTTCTGTGAACTTTGGCAGATCATGAGAGGGAGGGCAGGAAGGGCAGCCTCAGTGCTTAGTTCTGGTGGCTCTTTCTTACACACCCAGGGAAATGCTGATCACCACTTTGGGGACCGGAAGCAAATTTTCTCGAGGCCAGTTTGGCCAGGGATCCTGGAAAGTTTTTTGGGGGGTGTCCATTTTCTGGGCAATGGAACAGGGGTCGCTGGGGGTGTGGGGGGAGGTATTCGTGAATTTCCTGCATTGTGCAGGGCGTTGGACCCTGGAGGTCCCTTCCAACCAGCCCCATAGCTAGGGATTTTTTGGGGAGGGGGCCTCGGGGGTCCCACCCGCTAATTAAATGGAAGTACAGTGCAGGTGGTAAGTTGGAGCACTTTGGGGGCAGCCCAGGGGTGAGGGGGCCCAGAAGAAACACTAGGGGGCCAGGCCCCGTGGGCCCCATGTTGCCTACGGGCCAGCTTCCAACTCTATGATTCTATGTTTTTCCAACCTGAAACAATCTGGCGGGAGAGGCTATTTGGTCCATTGGCAAAATTCATATGTTCTTTGGGAGGGGCCATCAGTGGTAAAGCATCTGCTTGGCATGCAGAAGGTCCCAGGTTCAATCCCCTGTCATTTCTAGTGAAAAGGATCTGGCAGTAGGTGACATGAAAGACCCCCAAGCCTGAGATCCGGGAGAGCTGCTGCCAGTCTGAGTAGACAATACTGACTTAGATGGGCCATGGGTCTGATTCAGTATCAGGCAGCTTCATGTGTGTTCGTGTGGGTGAAAATATGGTGAGGGCCACTGGTTTAGACAGCTTTAGTTAAATTCATGAAGGATGAAGTCTATCAATTGCTAGTGGCTGGCTAAATGGAACATTCGGGTTCAGAGCCACTATACAAGTCATATACTGGGAAAGACTATTGACTTCATAGTATGTCCCAGAGATGGTTGTTTGACCTCTGTCAGAAACAAGATGATGAACCAGGTAACCCAGCAGAGCTCTTCTTACGTTTGTCAGATTTCATACCAATTCGCTCTATGTTGTCACTTCGGTTTCGAAGAGAGGAGTCACTACTTCATGTCAGCCAAGCTTTGCTCACCCTGGTTTAGCGACCACTAGCATTGGGACACAAAAAACATCTGAGTTTCTCCTGTTTGGGGGGATGCCAGCCTCCTAGTGGGACCTAGGGAACCTCTGGAATTACAGCTCATCTCCAGATTACATCAGTTCCCCTGGGTGAAAAATTGATGCTTTGGAGGGTGGAACTGGAGCATTGTACCCCACTGAGGTCCCTGTCCTCCCCAGGCTCCACCCCCAAATGTCTAGGAGTTCCCCGATCTGGAACTGACTTTCCTACCCAACCCTCATCCCGTGCCAATGGCCAAAGGGGCCGTGGCAACCTTACCTGTTTTACAGGAGCTCTGATTATTTATCACATTTTAAATCTGTCCTTCTTCCAAGAAGGGTCTTATGTTACCATCTCAACCATCTCGTGAAGTAATTCAAGCTGCATGAAGGTGCCTTGACCAAGACCCTCCCGGTGAGCTTCAGGGCAAAACAGGGATTTCAGCTCCGAATTTTCCCCACCAACATTCAAAACTTCATCTGCCGTTTTGATAATGTAGGTGCCAAGTACAAACCATTAAAACGCCTCTTATGGACAAGCCACGTGCATATGCATGTCGCAGAGGCTCATGGGTTCCTGCTCATGGAAAGTAGCCCCAAAAGACAGCGATTCTGAGGGGAGGAGCGGCTGAGGAGAAGGTAGCTGAGCCTTCTTGAGAGCCAGCTGTGCTTGTTTGTGGTTAAGAGCGGCAGACTCTAATCTGGAGAACTGGGTCTGATTCCCTGCTCCTCCACATGACACCTGCTGGGTGACCTTGGGCCAGTCCAGTTCTCTCAGAGCTCTCTCGGCCCCACCTACTTCACAAGGTATCTGTTGTGGGGAGAGGAAGGGAAGGCGATTGTAAGCTGCTTTCAGACTTCTTAAGAGAGAGAAACATGGGGTATAAGAAGCAACTCTTTTTCTTTCCACTCCTCTGCTCCCAGCCTCTGCCGTCTAAAGTCTCTTCATAAGCACTTGCCCAGAGCCCCACAGAGGGAAACGTTTGGGGGAGAAATTTAGAAGAGGAAACTGGCAGGTGGTCAAAGGCCTGCCCCTGCCTTCTCCACTCCAATCACTGTCTACCAAAGAAGCTTTTCCCTTTGAAAAACGAAGGAACTCTTGTGGCTTCGTGTACGTGACACCTAGTCAGACCTTCTAAAAAACAGTCTTCGCTCTCCGCCTAATCATATGGCATGGCCTTTCTTGGAGCTGTGCGTTGGAGCCGAAGGCAACAAAATACCAACAGAGTGGCACTTCTGGAGGCAAGAGAAGGGGAGGGCAGTTTTCACCAATTACCACCTCCCACTGTGGACCTTCACTTGTATCTTCCACAGGCTGTTTCCAAAGGTGTCTTGACCTTCAGGAGTACATTTCAAGAGAACCCTTATGGGGCAAGGAAGGCAAGAAATTCCCCCAGCACAGCTTCACTCCACTGGTGGTACTTTGGATCTGAGCCCCTAAGCACATTTCAAACTGGAGATGTGGGGTTGTTTTTCTTGATGTTCACCCCAGGCAGACAAAAAAAAAATTCCCTGTGCTTAGAAAAGTCGGACTTCAGGGAGAATGATTTTAACTTTTCTTGCCTCCTGCTCCTTTTCGAAATGAAAAGGCATTTAGAAGAAGAAGAAGAAGAAGAAGAGATTGGATTTATACCCCGCCCTTCACTACCCAAAGGAGTCTCAGAGCGGCTTGCAAACTCCTTTCCCTTCCCCTCCCCACAACAGGCACCCTGTGAGGGAGGTGGGGCTGAGAGAGCTCTGACAGAAACTGCTCTTTTTCAAGGACAGCTCTTGTCAGAACTACGGCTTGCCCAAGGCCGTCCAGCCAGGTGCAAGTGGAGGAGTGGGGAATCAAACCCAACAACTGTGGGAGAGTTTTTGGAGTTCTGGCTGTCCTGGTGGACCTCCTGATGGAACCTGGGTTTTGGCCACTGTGTGACACAGAGTTTTGGACTGGATCCAACATGGTTTCTCCTATGTTCTTAAATACAGGGGCCCGAATGCAAAAGAAAAAGCAAGCTGTGTGCAAGCGCTATACAAAATCAATGCCCAAAATCATGGGGGGGAAACGTTACAGTACTGATATCAACCCATGTATAAATGACAATGATATGAAGAAGAAAGAAGGGAGGTCCCAAAAAGTGCAGGTTGACGAAGTTTTCCGGGATACAAGTTCGTTTCAACTGGCTTCATCTGAACGGGACCTCGTGGAACAATAAGATGTCTTCAAAGTTTCATTCATCACAGAGTATGATGGTGAAGATCATATGGCTTCATAAAACTACAGTTGCTGTGAAATATTCCGAAGAGACATTCAGGAACGAGGGCACCCTTGTCTCTTCGGAATATTTCACAGCAACTGTAG
>NW_015170899.1:29213-31246 GCF_001447785.1 Gekko japonicus | reverse complement strand
CGCTCAACCCCCGAAGGGCTCTGAGCGGTTTACATAGCACAATTAATTACATTACCTCACTAGGGCCACACATTGAGGGGAAATGACTGCCTATCAGGCACCCGTGGCAGGGTCTTGGTTGTTGTTTCTGCGGAGGTTCTTCTTAGTCCCGGGTGACGACGTCTTGGCGCAGATTTTTCTTCGGCCGCAGCGACTCCTTCCGGGGATGGTCCCTCAGTGCACGACAGCGCGTGCTGCCGCAGCTGGCCTCTCTCCTGATTGGCTCCGGCCTACCATGCTGCCCCGCCGCCGCGCCCTGCTGGCCCGATCTCCGTCCGGCCCGCTCGATTCACCGCCACTGCCACCGCCATGTTTTGTCAGCTGCCGTCGCCACCACTCCACCGCTCAGCCACCGCCGCTCCACCAACACTGAAGGGAAGGAGGGTGCCCCCCCCCCCGCTCTAAGAGCAGGTACCCATTCATCTACTCGCCCGTACGGGCTTTCTAACCGCTGGGTGGGCGGGAGCTGGGACACAGACCGGGAGCTCACCCCGGCCGCGGTGGGACTCGAACAGCCACCGAAGCTGTTCGGTCAGATGGTGTATTGTGGGCATTTACTGCCTGCGCCACCGCTCCCTTTAACTTAGAAGACATGTTCCACGAGGTCCCGTTCAGATGAAGCCAGTTGAAACAAACTTGTATCCCGGAAAACTTTGTCAACCTACACTTTTTGGGACCTCCCTCCCTCCTCCTTCGTATTACTGTCATTTATACATGGTTTGATATCAGCACTATAACGTTTGTGTCCATGTTTTTTGAGCATTGATTTTGTACAGTGCTTGCACACAGCTTGCTTTTTCTTTTGCATTTGGATTTTTGGAGCTGTGGTTCTGTTATCGAATACTTATCTACAGGGGTAGCATTTCCCCATATGTGGAACTGTAAGCTGTACAACCCCAACAAGGTCTTATTCTGCTTATTCTCAACATGTACATCAACTCTTAACCGCTATAGGTATATGTATATGCGCAGGCTGAGGCGAGGGGAAAGGACAGAGAATATGTGACTAAGGGGCCAGGGGGCCAGGTCTATACCCTGAACCTCCAATTGCCCTTCTATGAAGTCATCTATGATAACCCCCAAGCCATAAAGAAATGGGTACTCAGTGGAGGGGGGGGATTTGCTCTGGACTAATCAAGGCATTGGTATTTGACAAGCTCTCAAGGAACCCTGTCAGACCCGATCACCAACTGGAGAGCAGGTTGGAGGGGCAGGAACAGCGACGCGCTGCTGCCCCCTTCAGGCCTCCTCGGTGTATTTCTTCGTGCTGAACCTGGCGTTCACCAGGGGCTCAAATCCCTTCCTGTGCCTCCGGTGCTGGAAGACGACCAGCAACACCACCAGCACCAGCAGAGCGATCAGGGCGCCTCCGATGGTGGACCCGACCATGACACCCCAAGCGCTGGCCTCTTGCAAAGGCTCTGCGAAGGCGGAAAACAAAGTCATCAGAGAACAGTGAGGAAGCTTTGCACCTAGAAATCAGTTCTTCTGGAGGGAAAGACACCTCCCCCCCCTCCCAAGGCAAGCAGGAGTTCCCTTTCGACGTCCCCCATGAAGGTGTTGCTCCGGGCCTTAAGGACACATGATGTATAACGGCTGGGGGCTCCCAAGATCTGTGTTTTTGGTAGCTCCTGCCCCAGATTCCCACTTTGCTCACGACACATGAGCATGGATTGTGGCCTAAGACTGCAACCCCTTTGCACTTTCACTTAGGAGCGAGTGCCGGTGAATTCAGAAGGGATTTGCTTCTAAATAAACGTGCAGAGCTTCGGGTGCAGCGCAGGCAAACATGAACACATTCAGAAAAGGGTTTTGATGCAGCTGTTGTTCAAAAGAAAAAGTTTTTTAAAAAAAAATGCTTTTACGTCCCATTCATTTTGATGGGAAAGTTAAGTGTGTGCTTACTATCTTACCATGGAAAAGGTATTTGAAATGGCTACACTTTGGCTGGATTAGAGGGGGGAGAAGAAGAGGAGGAGGAGGAGGAGGAGGAG
>NW_015170899.1:21012-29200 GCF_001447785.1 Gekko japonicus | reverse complement strand
TTCACTACCCAAAGGTGTCTCAGAGCGGCTTACAAACTCCTTTCCCTCCCACTCCCCCTCTAATCTGGGAGAACCGGGTTTGATTCCCCACTCCTCCACTTGCACCTGGCTGGATGACCTTGGATAAGCCGTAGTTCTGATAAGAGCTGTTCTTGTAAAACAGCAGTTTCTGTCAAGAGCTCTCTCAGCCCCATCTACCTCACAGGGTGTCTGTTGTGGGGAGGGGAAGGGAAAGGAGTTTGTAAGCCACTCTGAGACACCTTTGGGTAGTGAAGGGTGGGGTATAAATCTAATCTCTTCTTCTTCTTCTTCTTCTTCTTTAAGCCGCAGCCGAACTAACGCTTGTCAGAGTTGCTCTAGGCTGATCCTGCATTGGTCAGAGGGGTTGGACTAGATGGCCCCTTCCAACTCTGTGATTCTACGATTCTACAAAATGAAATCAGCAGCTCCTTGATACTAGCCAAACATTTCACCCAGGCAGGCTTTATACAAACATTATTAGGAAGTTTCTAAGAATTAGCTTCTTTGAAGATACCCACTTACCTACATACTAACAGATTTCTGCCAGGCGAATAATAAAAACCTTTAACCACTACACCAGTTACTATCCACCTCTCTTCCTCTTCCCCGTGTAAAAAGGTAAGGGTAAAGGTTCCCTTGCTCGAAAGCCAGTCGAATCCGACTCTAGGGTTGCGGTGCTCATCTCCATTTCAAAGCCGAAGAGCCAGCGCTGTCCGAAGACGTTTCCGTGGTCATGTGGCCGGCATGACTAAACACCAAGGTGCACGGAACGCTGTTACCTTCCCACTGAAGTGGTACCTATTTATCTACTTGCAATTTCTTGCTTTCGAACTGCTAGGTTGGCAGGAGCTGGAACTAGAGACGGGAGCTCACTCCGTCATGTGGCACACTCGGGTCTCAAACTGCTGAACTACCGACCTTCCACAGCCTGCACTTCAGCGTCTTAACCACTTGAGCCACCACAGCTTCCCCGTGTAACTGCCTTTAAAAACTGCATTTCGGCTTTTTTTCAACTGCCTCTTTTTGCATTTGTCCGTTCCTCTCCACTGTTTTCCCAACTGACTCTGTTCATCACAACTCTACTCCTATCGGCTCAATAATAAATTATGATAATACTTTTGTCATGGGCTATGGTCCTACAATGTAAAGGACTGTGGCCCTCATTTCCTTGGTTGCAGTGTCGCAAAGGACGATGTAGCGGCTAGCAAATACTACAGTATATTGATAAACGTAAACTGCACCACAATTCAGTCTCCTGTCTATGTTACCTGGCAGTTCAACGGCGTAGCTGTAGCCGAGTTGTTCTGCAGTTTGGAAGAGTTCTTGGTTGGTCACAGGGGGGAAGAAAGGAACCATGTTGTACATCCTGTTGTGGCCAATCGGCGCTAGCTCCTGAGGCCATGCGCTGTCAGAGGGGTGAAACCGTTTCATCCACTCATCAAAAATAGCATCAGTAAAGGAATGAAGCAGCTGGAAATTCAATCCACACATAAATCTTAAATGCATATTACTCTGTCCAGGCAAATATGATGGCAGAATTGACTAGCTTGTTAAAACAGTCTTGCAACCCACATTTCCCTCGTGCCATTTATACACTCCAATGTTCCTCCATCCGGGGGGGGGGATTTACCTGCCCATTTAACACATTTGGCATCATGATTTAGAATTACGTAGACAGGATTATATCTGTGTTCCCTCTTTACATCCAATTTTGAGAGATACTTTCAATTATCATAGGGGGCTGCGGTGGCTCAAGTGGTTAAGACGCTGAACTGCAGACTGAAAGGTTGGTAGTTCAGCAGTTTGAGACCCGAGTGCCGCATGACGGGAGTGAGCTCCCGTCTCTGGCCCCAGCTCCTGCCAACCTAGCAGTTTGAAAGCAAGAAATTGCAAGTATATAAATAGGTACCACTTTGGTGGGAAGGTAACAGCATTCCGTGTGCCTCAGCATCTATTCATGCCGGCCACATGACCACGGAAGCATCTTCGGACAGCGCTGGCTCTTTGGCTTGGAAACGGAGATGAGCACCGCATCCCTAGAGTCAGATTCGACTGGCTTTCGAGCAAGGGAAACCTTTACCTTTACCTATTCTTTATCATATTTCATTGAAGCTTACAGCATTTTATTTGGGGATCCCAGAGGTCTCCCTTTCAGCCACTGGCCAAACTAGTTTGAATGACAAACAGCATCTTCTGTGTTCAAGCCGTTCTCTAGACCCCAGAAAATGAGATTATTTCTCCTCCTCTTCCTCCTCCTTTAGAAGACCTGCTATCAAGCAGTTATTTACAGCCCATCTTGGTGGTGGCAGTCCTCCCTTGGGCATTATGCTACAAAATTCAGATAAGACGAAGACATTACATTTTTCTACATGTTCGATCAAGTTTTAATTTCACCACCAGAGGGAGCCCATGTACAACTCTACGCCCTAAAACAGCAGGAAGGGGAGCTCTGGGAGTGACAGAAGAGGAAACTCATTCACATAGTCCTTTTCAGCCATTCTAGCAGCCATGGAATAAATATGGGGGTGGGCAGCTATAGTACAGTCCAGAGGCTACCGTAACAGAACTGATTCATCTAAGCTATATTTTAGCGTCTTGAGGGAAATGCTGAAAATCTCCAGTTCTTTTTGTTTTAAAGCAAACTTATGTCTCAGACATCTGCAAAGTATTGCCTTTAAAAGGTACTGAGAGAAGAAGAAATATGTCCAGCGGGCTGCAGACCCTGGGATGAATATTGGTTTGGGTCTGCATTAAAATACGAGTTTCTGGCTAACATTTCAAAATAGTCTTCCTACTTGCTGTAAAGTACTGAAGACTTATTTTCTATTCTTTGTGCGGGAGCTACAGAGCTACACTTCCCGTTTACCAGCCCGAGGCAGGAAATATCCAGCCCCCAGACTCAACCCCCCACTCTTGGGGAATGGATAAGTGGAAGGGGAAAAATGGCCTCCACGTAGCGATGCCGTAGGAATTGCCCCTAGCATGTATAACAAAGATTACAGAGCCTAGGGACGCAGTCAGCCCCGTAGCTAACAACATTTTGCTCAGGGGGCCAATGTTTTTCTCGGGGGGGCCTGCCATGCCATGCTCATACTTCTAAATAATAACTAAATAATAAATACAATAAATAATAATACTTGCATTAAAGCTGTGAGCGAGCAATTTGGCTGCTGCGTAAATTAGTTTGCTCTGGAGCCATTCCTCCTGAGCTAAGACGAAAATCTGTGAGCCGGAAGCTAAAAAAAAACACTGTGAGCTAGCTCACACTAACCCAGCTTAGAGGGAACACCGGTAGGGACTCAGGCTCCGCTCCTCTTTCTGTCTGTCCCCTTGTCGTCCTGCTGGGGGTGTTTCCAGGGGGCCTTCTTGGGCACAAGGGGGTCCCATCCAAATGGAGGGGGGAAGGCACCCATCGCGACCCCACGGCTGGGACTTGGGGGGGGGGAGTCTACGGAGTAGCACGAGAAACAAGAAGCTGCTGCAGTCGGACTGATTTTCTCCTCTCCATCTTTCTGCCGCTCCGGCGATGTTCCGGGGCTCTTCTACCCGGAAACAGCCAGGTCAGCACCCGGGGCCTTTTCTCATTAGCTGCCTTGGCCCCGTCCTCTTCCACTCCCTTCCAAAGGGGCAGGACTGGGCTCCGTCCAACTCTGGCACCTCTGCCTGGCCCCCGCTGTTGCCCCCATAGCTGCCTGGACCTCCCTCCGCACTCGACTTCTTCCGCCTCAGCAAAGGCAGCATGAATGGGGGGCTTGGCGGGGGGGCTGTGGCTCCTGCTGCCCCTCCTGAGTGGACTCCTGCTGGTAGGTAAGCCCACCCCACCCAGGGGGAGGGCCCCGCAAAATCCACAGGGGGACGGGCCCTATGGGCCCTGCAGTAGCTACGGGCCTGGACACAGTCTGGAGCGCGACATGGAAATGACATCACATCTTCCCAAAATTCTGCCTGTTCCCAGGCACTGCCCCCCCCCCCATATCTCCATTTGTCAAGGCAGTGTTGGAAACTCTAATCAGAGCATTCCTTCTATTAAGAAAAGTTCCCTTATGGGCATATTTGGTTACACGCCATTCAAGGAAGCCAAAAGAAGAAGACAACATACCACAAAGATCGGATCATTCGCTGCAGCATGAGGAAATGCACTAGTACCATTCAAAACACCATGAACCAAGTTGTGGAGACTCACTACTGGCGCATCCAAAGTTCCATCTGGTTTATCAAACCCTTCCAAAGCATTCCTGAAGAAGAGAATAAACAAAGTGTTGCAATCTAGGGCTCTGCTTCTCTCAAAGAAATGCTACTGTGAAGGAAAACCACCAATGGGAATCAAAGAACTAACCTGAAGCTAAAACTAGAATTCCGGAAGAAAGGAGGTTTATCAAAGTCATGAAGCAAGAGACAGTTCCGAACATCTTCTGTGGTCGGCAGCCGATCACCGCTATTGCTGAATGGGTTCCTCCTCAGGGGGCCTTCTCTGGATCCATTACACAGTGTCACCAGACGGTTATAATCATCCAGACTTACGTTAAAAATAGAGCGACATGGAGCAATTAGACTCAGTTTTCTGCTTTGTCAGTATTTATCAAGAGAAACAAGGTGGGTCACACGTTTTACTTGGTAGAATCAGATCAACGGGGGGAAATGCTTCCAGTAATTAGTTATGGGGAACTAATTTTAATCAAAGATGCGTACATAAATTGCTTGCTAGGACTTCGGGAAGGAATATGTTGCTTAATTTGCCCATAAGAAGTTCAAATTGCACCAAAGAATGGAGGGAAGAAGAGAGGAGACAAAATGAATGGGTTTTATGGAGGATCTGGCCCTGCTGGTGGACCTCCTGATGGCACCTGGGTTTTGGCCACTGTGTGACACAGAGCGTTGAACTGGATGGGCCATTTGCCTGATCCAATATGGCTTCTCTTATGTTCTTATTATGTCTGGGGCAGTGATGATTTGTCTTCTTGGTGCTTGGGAGGCCACAGTGGGAGGGCTTCTGGAGTTCTGGCCCTGCTGGTGGACCTCCTGATGGCACCTGGGTTTTGGCCACTGTGTGACACAGAGTGTTGAAATGGATGGGCCATTGGCTTGATCCAACATGGCTTCTCTTATGTTCTTATCTCTTCCCACAGAGTTCTGGAAGCTATGTTATAAGGGAGGGGATGGGTTCTACTAAAAATGTTAGAAGTATTCGTTCTTCAGTACCTCAGATCTGTATCAGTAAGATACACATGTATTGAACTATGAAAAAAATGATTAGAGTATTCATTTATTGTCCACCTTCCTGAGATTCAGTGAAAAGGCAGATAATTAATAAATTAAATTTTTTTTAACAAGTTGACCGTGCTGGGAAAATGTAGTTGAGAAACACAAAACTATGCCCAAGGTCTCAGTCCTCCGCCATTTTGATACCTATTGCATATTATTTCCCAACGTGAAAATCTTGAATTCTGGCTGATTAAATTTGGATCATCTGGTCTTGATGCCCCAAGGAGTCGATCAGTACACACATCACATTCATTTCTCCCTGTCGAAAAATTCCAGTATGGCAACGCAAAGGACTCATTGCCAGTCATCCGCTAAGTAACATGGTGGAAAGAGAAAGATGGGGGGGTGGGGAGAGAAGAAACTTCCATGAATCAGTTCTTTGCAGTGAGGCATTAATCAATAACACTTATTATCTTCACAACAATAACATCCATACAGCCTTTTTAAATACAAGACTCAAAAAAAACCCTATGTATTACATTTGCCAGCTTCCTGCCATCTCACTTTCCAGAACTTATGACCTCTCTAGGGTGGACCTGCTACCTGCCTGAAAAAGCTCTTTCCTGGTTGGCTGTCAAGCAACCAATCAAATCAGCACCAGAAGACTGAAGAGCCCAGAAGCAGCTGAGGAGCAAGTGTCTTTCGTTTTATCACCTACTCAGTGAACAGTGCCCTCAGCTTTGAAATACTGGAGAAAATAAATGGCACAGATGTGCTCGGGAATAGCTATGGTGAACTGCTGTTTGAACGGAGGTCCTGACCCAAACCAGATAAAGAAAATTTCAATTGCTTATACTTTAAATAGGATTTGTTTTACACTGGGATTTTAATTTAAAATTTGAGGATGTCTTTGTGTGTGTGTGTGTGTGTGTGTGTGTGTGTGTTGTTTTCAGAATATGCAGGGGGGAAGCGAAGAAGAAGAAGAAGAGGAGGAGGAGGAGGAGGAGATTGGATTTATACCCCACCCTTCACTACCCAAGGGAGACTGACAAATTCCTTTCCCTCCCCCTCCCCACAACAGACACCCTGTGAGGTAGGTGGGGCTAAGAGAGCTCTGACAGAAACTGCTCTTTTTTTCAAGAACACCTCTTATCAGAACTACGGCTTGCCCAAGGTCATCCAGCCAGGTGCAAGTGGAGGAGTGGGGAATCAAACCCGGTTCTCCCAGATTAGAGTCTGCGCACTTAACCACTACACCAAACTGGCACAGTCTTTAAGAAGACTGTGGGGGACTTTGGCTGATTCTGCATTGGCTTTTCCCTCCGTTGTTTTCCAAAACCCATGTTGGAACAGAAATCCCCCTCTGCATTGCATGCTGCTTTCACTCCCTTTGATTATTGGGATTTATGGTGGTGTCCACACTCCATCTCCTGCCAACCTAGCAGTTCGAAAGCAAGAAATTGCAAGTAGATAAATAGGGACCACTTCGGTGGGAAGGTAACAGCGTTCCGTGCGCCTCGGTGTTTAGTCATGCCGGCCACATGACCACGGAAACGTCTTCGGACAGCGCTGGCTCTTCGGCTTGGAAACGGAGATGAGCACCGCAACCCTAGAGTCGGACTCGACCGGCTTTCGAGCAAGGGAACCTTTACCTTTTTTACCACACTCTGCCGCTTTTGATTTCTTTGATCGCCGGATTTAGTTCTACCTTCTGCATAGACTTATGGCTGTTTTATGGCCACTCAGGGGCGACTCTGCAGTCAGTACAGCGTTTCCCCGGGGTATTTGGATGTGATTTTGAGCTGCACTTTTTCCTCCCAGTTGAGAAAATGTGGAGCAAATGCCAAAGGGTTACTGTATTTTTCTCAACTGCATATTGGGATGTGTGTATTGTAGTGTGAGTTGTGCTTCCAGTCACGTACACACACGTGTGCACACCTTGTGCGGAAGGCATTCCTCCCACCCCCACTTTTCGTGGCTGTTTTGTTCATCTCAGGTCCCTCTTTGGGGGAAGTTAAAGCACATTCCAGCTACAGTAAGAAAAGCCAAGAAGGGACTTGAAGGTCTGACTGCTGAAAATATTGAAAAGTCAATCTAGATGCATTAGCAAGTAATACAAACTGTTAAGAGGCAGGAAAAGCAGACAGAAAGGCTATGGGGAATAAATTACTATTACCACTAGAAGTGTTAAAAAACCCCTGATGAATAAAGTTTCCTGAGGAAGCTCCTTCCACATGGTGAGGATTTTCTGCATTGTTTTATTCAGCACTCTCGCATGTAGCAGTTTTTCTGCACATTTCCCTCTGTATTTCCCACCACCACCACCTTTTCCCTTCCATACGTGCTCTGCAGCAACTCTGCTGCAGAGCTCTTAGAGATGTGGTCATCATGGCTGTCAGGGGTCATTTCCTGCAGGAGCGCACAGGAGCGGAGCTCCGGCAGTAAAGAGCCCAGAGGGCGGGCACATGCAACAAGCCCCACCCACTGCTCCCAGCAGCCCTCAGTCAGAGCAAGAAGCAGCCAGGTAAGTTGCAGAGCCCCCCCCCCAGCCCCCCAGTCCAAAACAGTCCAGTGGCACCTTTAAGACCAAGTTTTATTCAGGTACAAGCTCTCCCTCCTCTGCGAGGACAGATCTGCACGTTCCCCCCCCCCAATAGCTAGCAATCCAAAACAGTCCAGTGGAGCCTGAGCGGTGGGTGTTGCCTTCTGACACACTTCCGGTGATGTCAGAGGGTGTGGCATACGCAAATAAGTTATGCTAATGAGTTACGTTAATGAGCTCCTGCACCTCTTTTTCTACGAAATGACCCCTGGCTGTGTCAAAGCAGCTCACCACGTTCCTTTTTTGGCTCTTTCCTTCGAGCATGCTGAAATGATTCGAAGAGATTGGAAGAGATGAGTGCCTGAAAGGGGCTGACCGTGAGAAAATGGAACTGGAGGGGGCGGGAGAACGTGCGTTCTTTCC
>NW_015170899.1:17023-20974 GCF_001447785.1 Gekko japonicus | reverse complement strand
AACTGAGGAGGAGGAAAACCTGGAAACGGGACAGTTACAGCGCGGCATCGTATGGAAGATCTTAAAAGAAAGAGCTTCAGTTTTGGACACTGAGGCAGAGGAAAAGCTTCTTCGTGGAAACACATGGAGAATCCATGTGGCTTCTATAAAGGTAAAGCCTTGTCTAGTCGAGATATTGGAATATTCTGATACAGTAACGTCTATTTATTCGGAATTTCAAAGAACTTTTGACAGTCCTTTACCGAAGGTTCCTAAAGCAGCTTGACAGCTGTGGCACAAAGGGTTCATAGCACAATCTCAAGCACGTAGAATCAGAAGTAAGTCCCATTGGTTGGGACGGCATCCTATTTGTAGTCGTTTGTTAAGTGGCACAAGAAAGAACAGAGAGGGGCCCCTTAAGTTCCTTTGTGTGCTACATTCTGCCTGTTAGGTTGAGATTATTCTGTATTTATTTACAGCATTTATATCCTACTTTTCTGACAAATCGGGACCACCTCTTCATTCTGGAATTATGCTATTGTTTCATTATAGCAGTCATTCACCTCTTAGATTGTTTTGTTCTCACAAGAAGACCCAGCTGATTGATTGCTATAGTACAAGAATAGCACATAGCTAATGTAGCCATATCCACGGATGTATGGATACAGCGCCCACATTAAAGGGCTCTTTTTGTAGCAGGAACTCCTTTGCATATTAGGCGACACACCTCTAATGTAGCCAATCCTCCAAGAGCTTACAGAGTTCTTCTTGCAGGGGCTACTGTAAGCTCTTGGAGGACTGGCTACATTAGGGGTGTGTCGCCTAATATGCAAAAGAGTTCCTGCTACAAAAAGAGCCCTTATTCGTAAAGTCTGATCTACCATCAGAATCTTAACAGTAAAGTCTCCAGCATTCAGATGACGTCGTCTTATGTATTATGATGGAGTCCCAAGGAGCCTAGAGAGAACTCCAAAGGAAGAGACAACTTGGCAACAAAATGGCTGCCATGATTTATCATATGTAAACGCAAAGCAGTGCCTATAGGGACAAAATGTCCTAACTTCGTAAGTACACTGATGGGGATCTAGATTTTTCATTGTTTGTTTTCACTGTGGGAAATGCTGAGCCCGTACCCAGGCTGGAGCTGCTATTTTGGGGAAGGGTGTCTGAAGTACTGAGTCAAATTCAGGTGGCAAGAGATTATGTTCCCAGACTGCTAGGAAAATGGAAGACTAATGAGTTTCCAGGTCCAGATGGCATTTCTCCAAGGGTTCTTAAGGAAGTCAAAGGTGAATTAAGGTAAAGGTAAAGGTTCCCTTGCTCGAAAGCCAGTTGAATCCGACTCTAGGGTTGTGGTGCTCATCTCCGTTTCAAAGCCGAAGAGCCAGCGCTGTCCGAAGACATTTCCGTGGTCATGTGGCCGGCATGACTAAACACCAAGGTGCACAGAACGCTGTTACCTTCCCACCGAAGTGGTACCTATTTATCTACTTGCAACTTCTTGCTTTCGAACTGCTAGGTTGGCAGGAGCTGGAACTAGAGACGGGAGCTCACTCCGTCATGCGGCACCCGGGTCTCGAACTGCTGAACTACTGACCTTCCACAGCCTGCAGTTCAGCGTCTTAACAACTTGAGCCATCGCAGCTCAATTGCTAACCTGCTAATGGAGGTCCCCCCCCCCCATATGAAGAAAGACTAAGAAAATTTGGAGTGTTTTAGACATAGAGGGAAAACCAACAGGGGGAACATGACAGAAGTTTACAAGATTCAGACTTATATAGCAAGGGTATTTAGAGGGAAATTATTCTCTCTCAGTCTTAGAATATTAGATCCCACGAGCATCCAGTAAAATTGTCAGATAACTCTCAAAAAAGGAAACTCATCTTCTTGCAATGTATAATTAACTTACAGCAGCGTCTTATGGGCATATCAGGGTCTCTTTTCGTTCTTGATTTGCCTTCCTACGGTGCCAGTTTAAGAGTGACAGATAGACAGATACCACCTGTTGACCTGTCAGTTTTACTTATACTGGCAGAATCTCAAAAATAAAGTTCTTTTCTCCCCCTTGTCTTACAGGATAGCCACACTGGAGTAGGATAGTTATGGCTGTCAAAAGCATTCATTCAGGCCACTGAATTCCCACACACGCGTGTGCTGATCTCCTGCCTGTCAGTGCAGCAGACGCAAGCAGTAAACAAACACTCCAAATTCCCTGTGCCATATTGTACCTCTTTTCCCAGGAACCTCTTCTCACATTTCCAGTTTTTGCTGCAGAGCCAAACCGGACCACACAGGAAGTTCCAAAATGTCCTTAGGAAAACTCACAACGCTGAGGATTGGGGGTAATGTGGAGACTAGTAGCTGTTCCAATTATAACCTTAAGATATAGGCCGGTTGTGTGTTTGTGTGTGTGCTTTTAGCTAACCTGCAGATCTCTCTCCAGCAGCATCAAGTGATACCTGTGCCAAGAAACAAAGGCGGGTCCTTGGTGTGAGAAGTCTATTGCTGTGAAGGGTCGGCCAGGTCCTAAGGTACAACAAGTGTCAAAAGTCAGAAAGGGAAAACATGTTCTTCTACCAGCCACTTGTTCGATTTAACAAAATGCCCTCACCAAGAGAACCGTGAAGAATAAACCCAAATTAAATTTCTTGGAAATATGGATAACAAAACATGCACTCGTTCACAAGCAGAGAGGTCAACATGTCCACCAGCCTCTACTCTGACGCTCTGAATAGCCCTTAATCAGCATATATTAGCAAGCAAAGTGCTCATCTCCCATGACGTGAAAGGCCACATCTCTTGATGTCAGCAGTTGGAGCCACTTTTCAGAGAGGCCCAGGAGCCAGCCAATCTGTTTTAGTCTTCCCGGCCTTCCTGTTAGCCTGCGGCTTTATCCTCCAAGGCAGTTACTCTGCTCCCCAAAACAGATGGATCTGCAGCGAACTAGTTCCCTCTTGCAAATATGAGTCTAAATAAATTGCAAACAGTGTGCCAGAAATTCTTATTAAGTGCGTTATCTACAGTGGCTTGTGTCCTACTACTCTCCTCAGCCAAATGTGAAGCCTTAAGAGGACTTCTTTTTTTTAAGAAGAAGAAGGCCCCACAGGCTGGAGGAAAGCTTGAAATCTGGCTGAGTGGAGTGGCAGGATACAAGTCAATGAAATGCTCCTAGTTTAAAAGCCAGCTTGCCTGGCTTCAGTTACAATCCCTTGCTTTCCCCCCCTTATCTCCCGCCCCTCAGGGATGGACGGTGCCTACCTAACAGGGTGTCTCTGACCGAGTAATAATGAAGCCACACAAAGTAGTCGTAGATGCTGCAGTTCACAATTTGTGGGTCGTTTCCGCTGGGGCCCAGCAGGCTCAGCCAGTGCTGGGTAGCAATGACATAGTCAGGGTGGACGGTGGTCTTTGAGCGGTCTAGAGCCTCCAAGAACTGTTCCAGCTCTTCTTCACTCAATGCGTGGATGTTTCTCCGAACGACCACAGGCTTCTTCGCGTCACAGTTGGGGCCAGCCCAGCCAAATCTGCAATCCCCGCAGTTGTATCCAGCAAAGTTTCCTACGTGAGAAGAGAACATCCTTTAAGCCACGGCGGACAAACACAAACAGGCAAATAAACAAAAGATGTCTTATGAATGCCTGTGATCAGAATAAGATGGGGTTGCCAACCTCTAGGTGGTAGCTGGAGATCGGGCAAATAAATGGGGCAAATAGCGACTGCTAGTGCCTGTCAGAACCGGGGTTGGGGGTTGGGGGACAGACGGACCCACAGACCACATTTCATGTAGTTAGGCTTGTAGAGACAAGCTACACTGGAACAACTTTGTACCCAAATTAATATAAAGAGAGATGTTAAACTAAAATGATAAAGTGTTGGAGTCCTAACTTTAGGCTTCCATATGCCCCTGGGACTAGACATGAGAACTCCCAGATCCGAGAGCCCTAAGATCTAACTGCAGTGGGGGGAAACAGT
>NW_015170899.1:692-16971 GCF_001447785.1 Gekko japonicus | reverse complement strand
AGTAGCTAGCAATCCAAAACAGTCCAGTGGAGCCTGAGCGGTGGGTGTTGCCTTCTGACACACTTCCGGTGATGTCAGGGGGTGTGGCATATGCAAATAAGTTATGCTAATGAGTTATGATAATGAGCTCCTGCATCTCTTTTTCTACTAGATGACCCCTGATTCTACCCATCCAGCACCTTTTAGTGTATAATTACAACATCCACTGCACAGGGCATCTCTCACAGTCAGGCATTTGTTCGCTTGTGAACCCAGCTAGCACAGTGTTTTGTCTAAACTGAGCCTACACAACTTGTGATCTACCAATCTTTGCATAGCCCATTACCAGGTCTGAGAACCCATCAGCTGGTGTTTGCCTTACTTTCAGGGAGCAAAAACAGATCTTCAGGACCTTGGTAAACCACCCTATATGGCTGGTGGGTTCTGTTTGCCAGTTTTGTTCTGGATCTGATCAGTTGTCCTTACATGCGATGAGATCTTATAAAAGGTGCTTCATGATCTGAGGGACAAAGCATTTTTTATGGTAAGATCAGGAGTCATTCAATACCCGTCTGACCAGTTCTTGTTTTCTCTTGTAAGGGATGATGGCCTTTAATCAAGTAGAGAGAAGCCTTTTTCTCCCCCCCCCCTTTTTTTTGCTGTCCAATCACAGCTGACTTATGGCAACCCTGTATGGTTTTCAAGGCAAGAGACATTCAGAAGTGGTTTGCCATTGCCTGCCTCTGCATAGCAAGCCTGGCCTTCCTTGGTGGTCTCCCATCCAAATACTGGGCGATTCTACATCTGGCATTCGCTCCACATTTTCTCAGCTGGGAGGAAAAAGTGCAGCCCAAAACCACATTCAAATACCCCGGGGGCCAACACCATACTGACTGCAAAGTCACCCCTGAACGGCCATAAATCTATGCAGAAGGTACCACAAAACCCGATGATCAAAGAAAGCGAAAGCGGCACGGAGTGTGGAGGCTACCATAAAATCCAAAGATCAAAGGAAGTGAAAGCAGCATGCAATGTGGGTTCCTTAAAACAACGGAGGGAAAAGCCAGTGCAGAGCCAGCCATTAACCAGGGCCATCTCTGAGCTTCCAAGATCTGATAAGATCAGGCTAGTCTTCCACAGGGGGAATCAGAGAGCATTATTTTAGTGCAGGAGGGCAGGAATATAAATACAGCATTTTTTTCTGGATGGAATCCGCAACGACTCATTGCAAACTGCACAATACCTAGGAAGTGATTCCAAAGAATGATATGGCCCATGGGTGTATTTATTGATAGAATCATAGACTCATAAAAGAGTTGGAAGGGGCCATACAGACCATCTAGTCCAACCCCCTTGTTAAGGAATGGACTAATTTATGGTATCTGCTTACACACGCAACACATGGACTGTGCACACACTTGGATACCATGGGCCTAGAGAAAGCTGTTTGCATCACCTACTGTGAGAGAGAGATTTCACATAGGAAACACTTGCCTGTATTTCATGTTAATGAAGCTTGCACACATTCAGCTCAAGGCATTATGGGAAAGAGAAGCACATGTTAGCCATTGTGAGCAGAAACAACGACCAAGGAGAAGAAATCCCCCATTGCTGAAAAGACTAGATATCATGCAGTACATGGACCTGATCTGCATTTGAATTGCAGTTTCCTGTTGATGGTGTCTTGTTCGCCTGGTAAAACCAAGATTCATCTGCACATCAAGGAGGGCACAGGAAGCCGAGACTTCACACCTGGCCAGATGGCTTTCCATGAGACAGAGTGCAGAGTTTCAAATATTGCCTCACCCATAGAATACCTGCCCCTTTCCACATGCACCAATGAGGGAGGTCATGGGATGGACATTGCAAGTAGGTGGGATTACAGTTTGGCAAGGTGCCACCCACCTGGAGATTCAACTATAAAAGTAAAGACCAAACTCTAGGTCGTTGCTAGCCCTTCCCCTCTCAACGTCCTCTATCTTCTTTTCTACCCCTAAGGTCCAGCTTCCTATCCAACAATCCTTTTGTCTACTTTAAGATCTCTTGGATTGCAACCAAAGAGGTCCACGCTTTGCTGGCTGGTTCTAGCAAGTGTGATTTAGTTAACATCCCTAGGTATTACTTTCTCCCCATATTTTTACATTACATCAGACAAGACTTCTGGAACAGGCGAGTATGAAACGATACCTACCTACCTCCAAGTAAATAAGAAACTATCTTGATATCTTTTTGTAACTCTAAAGGAACTTGAGTGTATGTTATTGTGAGACTGATATTTTGTGTGTATGTGATTTTGATATTGCTCAGTAAAAAGACAGTTTGTTTTGGAAAAACACCAGTCTCATCTCAATCACTGGTATTCTTTGGAATAGGCACAACCTCCGTAAACATTGGTAAGAGCTCACGTTAAATTTAGTTAGCCATCTGCTGTAAATAAAGCAGTTGGCGTAACACCCTGCCCAATGCAGGACCAGCCTAAAGCATCTTGACAAATATTCATCCAGCCTCTTCTTGACGGTTGCCAGTGAAGGGGAGCTAACCACCTCCCTAGGCTGCTGATTCCACCTTTGAACCACCCTGACCGTGAAGACGTTTTTCCTAATATCCAGCCGATACCTTTCTGCATGTAATTTAAACCCGCTGCTTCGGGTCCTCTCCTCTGCTGCCAACTGGAACAGCTCCTTGCCCTCCTCCAAATGACAGCCTTTCAGATATTTAAAGAGAGCAATCATGTCCTCCCTCAACCTCCTCCAAACTAAACATTCCCAAGGCCCTTAGCCTTTCCTCGTAGGGCTCAGTCTCCAGACCCCTGATCATCCCCAGCGCTCTCTTCTGCACCGTCTCGATTTTGCCCACATCCTTTTTGAAGCCTGTTGCTGTATGGTGGTGGAGGAAAGGGCTGTCAAGTCACCGCTGACTTACAGTGACCAATTTTCCCTCTAGTTCCCCCTGCCCCCTACTGAGTGGAGCAGTTCACATCCTGAGCAGAATATCACTGCTGTAATCTTTAACTGGGCAATGGGCAGTGCAAGACACTGTGCGGCTCCAGACTGCTGCTGAGCGGGGCTTCCGGTGTTAATGAGCGGCCGCTCACACACACAGCTCAGAGGGAGCACTGATTGGCGACCCTGTAGGGTTTTTCAAAGCAAGATATGTTCAGAGGTGGTTTGCCATTGCGTGCCTCTGCGTGGCAGACCTGGGTTTCCCTGGTGGTCTCCCATCCAAGTACTAACCAGGGTGGACCCTGCTTAGCTTCTGAAGTTTGTTGAGATCAGGTGAGCCTGGGCTACCCAGGACAGGTCGTTGCTGTATTTTGTTTCATTATTTAAAAAGTTCAGTTTTCAATGGAACTCCATTTCCAAGTAGAATCCAACGGATTAAAGCCTTAGAAACTGAGTTTAAACGTGAATTGCTGGAAAAACCGATTATTTGTGACAAGATTTTTTTAAAAATGAGCTCCTTTACAGAGGGTGCTTTAGTCACATTTTGATATTGCTGTGGTGGGTGGGCCAATTGATCTTTGCACTTTTTTTGTTGGGGAAGGTAGCCACCTTGCCATGTATATTCCAATAATGCAGCATGAGACATGGCAGACATAGATGTGCCTCTGCTTTTTCCTACCCTCCCTGGCCGCCTGTTCACAAGCAGGACTCCAGGGGTGTCAACTGGTCAGTGATGGAAAGGGCAGATGACAGGACGACAGGCAGAGGCAGGAAGAACGACGTCTCTCACTGCATCAGGACATATGGATGTTTACTGGGAAGGAAGCCTGGCTATATAAAGTTTGGTGTAGTAGTTAGGGGTGCGGGCTCTAATCCGGGAGAACCGGGTTTGATTCCCCAGTCCTCCATATGCAGCCAGCTAGGTGACCTTAGGCCAGTAAAAGTTCTCTGAGAGCTGTTATCTCAAGAGCAGTTCTCAAAGAGCTCTCTCAGCCCCGCCTACCTCACAGGGTGTCTGTTGTGGGGAAGGGGAGGGAAAGGAGTTTGTAAGCTGCTCTGAGACTCCTTCGGGTAGTGAAGGGCGGGGTATAAATCCAATCTCTTCTTCTATGTGCAATGGTGCATAAGATTGCAGCCCAAAAGCCACATTGTACAAGGTAAGAGGATGACGTGGCAATCCTGAACATTTTCTATTTTGCTTATTTTAAGGCTAGTTTCTTATTTTGTTTGAACCAAGTTTGAGTCCAGCGGCACCTTTAAGACCAACAATGTTTGCCCTGACCTGGATAGCCCAGGCAAGCCCGATCTCATCAGATCTCAGAAGTTAAGCAGGGCCGACCCTGGCAAGTAATTGGATGGGAGACCTCCAAGGAATACCAGGGTTAGGGAGGCAGGGGCAGGCTATCAAGCCACTTCTCTGAACAGTCCTCTGTGCTCCAGTAGGAGTCACCAGAGGTTGCCATGACTTCTAGGCATGGGCAGACATGCGCACACACACAAATGCAAAAACAAAAACCCCAACAACAAAAATTATTCTGGGTATCGGCTTTTGTTTGCACGCCCACTTCCATGACTTCTAGGCATGGGCAGACATGCGCGCGCACACAAATGCAAAAACAAAACCCCCAACAAAAATTATTCTGGGTATCAGCTTTTGTTTGCATGCCCACTTTTTCAGATACCTGAAGAATATACCTAAAGAATATACCTGAAGAATATCCGATTAACTTTGTTAATCTTAAAGGTGCCACTGGACTCAAACATTGTTCTGCTGCTTCAGAACAACACAACCACCCACCTGAATCTATCTTCTTATTTTGTTTGTTGTTGGTGACTTCATTGTACTGTTTCATATGCTGGCAGACTATCCGATAGATAAGTTGATGGCTCATAGTTTAGATTCAGAAAGACTGAGGTCCCGGTCACACGAGCGGGATGATCCGCTGCCGAAGGGAGGCAAATTAGAGCCGGAGCAAAAAGAACCGCGGGAGCGCGATCCGACGTGCCCCCGTGGATCCGGCAGCTGATCACACCTTGTGCAGCAAACCGGCAGTAGCACGGTTGTGCGCATGTGTGGGACAGGGAAAAGCACTGGCTGTGATGGGTTACCAGCGCTTCCCCGACCAGACACCTGGAGTTGCCGTGCATTGTCCGGAAGGTAGTACTCAAAAGGTAGTACCTTTTAAACGCGCGTTTACGGGCCAAAGGGCCGGATCGGGGACGGGTGCGTGACGCTTCCCAGATGTTGCAGTGTGATCGCGCCCACTTGATGCGCCCCCAATCCGTCCCTCTTGCGGGGCAAATCCTCCCGTGTGACCGGTGCCTGAGTGACATTCCATGGACGGCAGCTAACTAAATGGTCTCCTGATCACTGGTCATTTCTCGCCAGCCTTTGGAAATATCTGCATGACATTCCGCCCCGCCCTTCCTTCCAAGAAGTTCAGGGCAGAACACATGGTTCTCCCCTCTGTCATTTTATCCTCACAACAATGCTGTGAGGCAGGTTAGGCTGAGGTATTGTGACTGGCCCAAGGTCACCCAGTGAGTAAGGATTGGTGCCTGGGAATCCTTAGTCCTACTCTGACCCTCTAACCACTCTACCCCTCTGGTTCTCTGATAGGACACTAAGTGATATCCCTTCAGTGGAGGGTTGTGGGCAGAACAACAGTTGCAACCAGTTCTGGAGTCTGCACTGCGACAGAGAAAGAGAATTCTGGAACTGTGTGTTGGTCGGCATAGGCTCTCGTTGGTGCTCTGCTGTCTGCTACAGGAGTGCATGTCGGCTTCCCGTACTCTCTGACTTTTTCTGAATGTGGCAAACATACTGCAAGGACTCCATAAGTCTCCAATACTTTCTCATCTTCAAGAAACTAAATCCTGTAATGCTTAGGGAAGTAAGAGCCCTGCACTGCCTTTAACTTTTTGGCTGATTTCACACTAGAGCTGCCTTGATGTTGCGCTGCCGTTTGCCCCGATACTATTGGTCAATTTCACACCCGAAGCTGCGGGGCTGCATTTTGACTCGTGGCTTCGCCCGATTTCCCCCGCAGTTTCGTGATCCTGTTTCTTGAGGATCACGAAACTGCGGAGGAAATCGGGCGAAGCCTCAGGTCAAATGCAGCCCCACAGCTTCGGGTGTGAAATTGACCAATAGTATCGGGGCAAACGGTGGCGCAACATCGAGACAGCTCTAGTGCGAAATCAGAGTTTGTCTTAACAGGCGAGTAAGAAGTTCAACAAATAAAGCGCTCACGACAGACAGACAGACGTTTGTGGGAAAGGGCTGAAACAGGCATCTGGCACAGCTCTGGAAGGCTTTTCTGCCATTAATGCCTTCAGTTTAGGCCTGAATATTCACAATTACAAGAGACGAACACCTGCGGCCTTATAGGAATGCCAGCCTCCAGGTGGGACCTGGGGATTCCCCTGGAATTACAGCTCAGCTCATCTCCAGACACAGAGATCAGTTCCTCTGGAGAAAACGGATGCTTTGGAGGGTGGACTCTGTGGCATTTTACCTCACCGAGGTCCTTGTCCTCCCTAGGCTCTATCCTCAAATCTCCCGGAGTTTCCCAACCTGGATCGGGCCACCCTATGCAGCCACTTGCATTTTCAGAGCATGGATGGAGAAAAGTAACCCAAGAAACAGTCATGAATCAGAGGTATTCTGGATGCTTGTAAGACCAAAAATACTTTACATACAGCATAGTTTTGCTTCAGGAAAAGTCTAAGTTTGGCTAGATGTGCAAAGAGGACAGAGTCTCACCTAGAATTTGCCCTGTTCCCAAATCTTCCGGAATCTTCTGGAATCTTCCAGAATCTTCTGGAATCTTCCAGAATCTTCTGGAATCTTCCAGAATCTTCTTCATCTTTTTCATGGCTAAAACAGGCACAGGCCTCATGAGCTCCCTCCCTCTCTCCCCTCCTGTTCTCCTCACCTGTGCACTGGCAACTTCTATTGAAGAACTTCAGGGGCCATCGTTCCCGGTCGTCCACATTGCGGAGCGTGTAGGGGCCACCCCAGGGTCTGGTGTCCACTTGAACCTCTCTACAGACACCTCTGCCTTGCTGCCAACCACACGTGTTGTTGGGATTAGGCCCCCAAGGCGGGCAGCATTGCTTGGCCTTCAGCGCCTCCACGGTCATACACACTCGTGGGAATTGCGCCTCGGCCTCTTGGGGCCACCACAGGATCCAGCATCCTAAAGCTGCCCAACAGAGCAGCCTCCCCCACTGCGACAGGGAGGCCATGGGGATGCTGCTCCAGAGCTGCTCCTAGCCAGCTGCTTCGCACCGAACCTGACTACGAAGAGCAAGGGCAATTTCATTAGCCGCCTCCAGGCCGAGCGAGCGAGCCAGAGCCTACCTGGCCGAATAAGCTAACTTTCCCTCCTCTCTGCCTACTGGAGTAGACGTTTGGAAGGCTGCTTAATCCAAGACTCTCGTTCCCTTGAATGGGGTTCGAAAAGCAGACAATTTATCTCTTTGTTGCTTGCCAAGATGCCGGAGCTCAGGGGCTTTATGTGGGGGTCAGCAATGCCCTCATTAGAAGGATTAGACTTCTACAAGCCCTCGTGGTTAGCACATGACTTCAAGGGCAAAGAGAGGCCCCTGGGGGGGTGGGAGAAGTGAGTCGTGAAGGACTTTGGTGGTGTGGCAAGGGAAGAAGTATGCCTTTGATTCGCGCCCCCCTGTCACATCTTCCTCTCATGTGGTTTATGAAGCTACTAATATCAGGGTTCACGCTGCGCGCCAAAAGATACATAACATTTTAATGTGAGGTAAAAATATATGTTGTTTAATGGGACCATGGCCTAGAAAGCCTCCACTGAATCATCGTCACTGAAAAGTGTCAGCTGACCAGAGACCCTTAAGAGTTGTTCCCAAGAGAGCTGAAATCTGTTTGAGGCTCCATCCACACCATGAGGAGTCTCCCGTTCCCTGTCATCTGAGGCATTTATGCTGCCAAAGAAGTGTCCACACAGGAGTTTAGCTGCCATGTCCCCTGCATTTTCCCCTCACCAGGGCTTCAGATAGGGTTGCCAAGTAAATTTTACTCACCGGCAGGGGAGCCTCGGCGCACTCCGGGAGCTGTCCCTTGTTGTGTGTGCGTGCGCACGAAGCACGCGCGCCACCAGCACATCACCAGAAGTGACGCGCGACGTCGATCACATTGAGGCCGTGGCCCCGATCGTCGTGGCCCTCTGATGATCGAGGCCATGCCCCCAACGTGATCGACGTGGTTGCGTCACCTCCAGTGACACAGCCATGTTGCGCTTTGGGGGGCGGAGTTCCCCCCGGGGCCCGATTCCACGGCGGTGGAAATCGGGCCTCCAAAGTGGGGGTTTACCCGCCACCCGCCCCCACTTGGCAGCCCTAGCATCATAAGGCTTCCCCCCCCCCCGGCTTTATATAAACTGGCATTTGCTATTAGGCTGCAGTGCAATGATGTCATAACAATCTATTGCCACGCCCTACTACTTCCTCTGAATTCTCAGATTTCATTTTTAAGCGGACCTACAGATTTCCCTTATATCACCACAACGAAAAGGGCTCTAGGGTTTGTTTTTGTTTTTAATGAAATCTGGGGATTCAGAGGTACTAGTAGATTGTGGCGATAGATTTGTTGTACAGGAGGGTTACCATATTGTGAAAAGCAAAAAAGAGGACATATTTCCTGACAGACTACTTCAAACAAGTGACTGCGATGACAAATCTCGTTTTAAATACGCTCACCAATTAAGCTCGGATAATTGCAGCTAACTAGGACTATTCCTAACCTTCCAAACCAAAAAGAGGAGATTTTCATCAGCTTATTCAAAAGAGGACACCTGGTAACCCTATTATACCATCACTGTGCTATAAGGTAATAGCAAATACCAATTTTTTTAAAAGCCCTCTGGTGGCAGGGTGAGGGAAATGGAACAGATGGAGGACCTCTGAAAATGCGCATCTTCCCCTACAGGTGAGTTGCTATAATGCGTTTGGACTATGTTCTTTCCAGAAGGATCATACCAAACCAGGACTGGAAGGGAAGGCCTGGAAAGAGGGGGGGGAGGGCCTGCAAAACTCTCAGGGTTGATTGTGACTGAGAAGACTACCGCGTGAGGGATCTTCAGTTACTTCAGTTCCTTATACTGGTATCCTTTACACACAGGAGGCCCACTTTTCTAAAGCATCTGGAGACGGCACATTAATTTTGTGAGGGTGTCTGGAATTTCCTGAGAGAACTGAGCTCCCCAGCTCTTGGTAAAGTTGCCAACTGACTGGGGGGGGGAGAGAATAGCTCAGGCCCAGCTCGCACCTCTGCACTCACACAACCACTGGTTCTGTAAACATCAAGTCAAATTTTTCATGCTGCAAGGGTAAGCATGTTTCACCTACTAATGGGCGGGACCCAACTAGCTAGTGGTGAAAAAGGGAGGAGGGGGTCCCCTCTGACCCCCATCCCCAAAAGGCTATGATTTGGATCCTGGGATCCACATGGTAGGACTGCCCAACCCTGCGTTGGGAAATCCCTGGAGACTTGGGGGTGGAGCCTGGGGAAGGTGGGTTGGGAAGGGGCTTCAGCCAGGTACAATGCCGGAGAGCCCACTCTCCCAAGCGGCTGTTTTTTTCCATAGGACCTGATCCTTGTCACCCGGAGATCAGCTGTCATTCCTGTAGCTCTCCAGGCCCCCCCCCTGGAAGATGGCAACCCTGCTGCATGGACAGAATCCATATAGAGCAGGGATTGGAGTAAGGACAAAAATTGGGTGAGATTGATTGGGGAAATGGTCTAGAACAGATCCAACCCATTATCAAGGGGTAGCCATGAAGTCCCAGTCCTAAGTCACACGCATGCAAGCCTTCTAATTCAAGTTCTAAACACTGGGTTGGATCTGGCCCAATTATTCAGCTCATGGCGGTGGCTCCTTCCAACATCAGGACTATCCCCCTGCTATCAGGGAAGAGTCTTCCATTGGGTTAGGCCCGTTGCTCTGGAGGGAAAGTTCCATTATTAGTGGAGTGGCAGGTTCCGGCTGATTGTCCCAGCATCCTTACTTATACTGATATTTTAAAGCCAAGAGATGGCCAAGTCTTGCGTCATGCAGCAGGTAGGGCAGGCCATCGTAAGCACCGATTTCCTGACCCCAACAAGTCTGAAGCTCAGTTACCGGACCCGCCCAAAATAAACATGGCCGCCAAGTCAGAGGCGGCCTCCTTTGCCAGGTGTGGCCGACTCTTGCCAGCTTTTGGAATGGTGTGCCCTCACTTGTCCCTCCCTCCCCATTAGCAGACGACATGCCAGTTCACACTTACAAAGCCTGCTCGGTTTTGTTTTCTTGTACCATCTTGCACCCGATCGGCCCGACCTTAAACATTCGTTTCCTAAAATAATTTAACAACATTACCATTTCAATCATTCTCCTGCCAGAAATGCGCCTGGGGCAATCCCGACTCGAAGCCCGTTGAGTAAAAAGCCCACTCCCGAGCAACCAATCCAGACTGTAAGAATGATATCAAACATGTAACAACGGAGTAGTTATTCCTTGAGGTTTCCACCCACCCACTTTTCCCCAAGGCTTCAAAGCAAGGTGTAATACAACCTTATCTTTTGTTTATTCCTGCAATAAACTTGAGAAATAACTTAGAATGTGAGATGATAACAACTTTCTCACTATGCTTCACGGCTAAGGAATCCTTTCAGCCAGTGCTACCAGCATAGGGTTGGGAAATTCCTGGAATTCTGTGGGTGGAGCCTGGAGAAGGCAGGATTTCTTTTAGAATGCCACAGAGTCCACCTTCTGAAGCCGCCATTTTCTCCAGGGGAATTGATCTGTATCTTCTGGAGCTCAGTTGTGATTCCGGGGGATCTCCAGGTCCCACCTGGGAGGTGGCAACCCTGGCACCAGTTTTAATACTGGCTATCCTGCCACTGTGATATCGTATAGCCCTAAGGAGCCTGATCTTGTCAGAGCTTGGAAGTTAAGCAGGGTCAATACGTGGATGGGAAACCAGGGGACTGTGGGGCTGCTATGCAGAGGCAGGTGATGACAAACCACCTCCGCTCATTTCTTGGCTTCAAGAGGTGGGTCTTCAGGGGATTGCCACGACTTGACTGAGACTTGACGGCAGGCTGGAGAAATTCTCTCCAGACTCTAGTAGGATACCACCCATTGTATCCATTGCACCAAACCAACTACCAAGTGCGATAACAGCAGGAGTAAAGAGCATCGGGGATTTTCACAGGAAGTTTACATTCATACCGGAGAGCCTCATTATACATTGATATTTGGATGCACGGATATCCGAGCCCATCAGTATAGACATGGCAAGGACTGATCCAGAACGCAGTATCAGTCTGGGAAAGAAAAAGATCCAGCCACTTTTACAGTATTCTTCAGGCACTTCAGCTTTGTACTCAAGTAACCCTAACTCTAACCAATGTTCCCTCTAAGCTGAATTAGTGTGAGCTAGCTCACAGTTTTTTAGCCTCTGGCTCACACATTTCTGTCTCAGCTCAGGAAGGAGGGCTCCAGAGCAAACTAATTTATGCAGCAGCCAAATCACTTGCTCACAGCTTTAGTGCCAGTAGCTCACAAAGTAGAATTTTTGCTCATGAGACGCCACAGCTTAGAGGGAACATTGATTAACCCTTGTAACCCTAACCCTTGTAACCATAACTAATGCCTGTTGTGCTTCAACAAATCCCATCTCCCCTCTGAAAGGTGATTGGATGCTGCAACTCCCATAGGCTCAGCTGAGTGGCTCTTTTTCCCTTTGGGGGCAGGGTAGCCTCCTGTCTGTCACAAGTGGCAATTCACCCGTGCTGTTACATCTGACCCAGGGTGGGGATCCGAGACCCAGCTTGCGTATTTCCGATGCGTGAAGAGACATGTGTACAACCTAATTGGGAGGGGGTGTAAATTGGAGAGTTTAAAATAGAGTTCAGATAACATCCTGTTGCAGGTAATTGAAATGTGGTCAAAAAAATCCCTCTTCCTCCATGGCCACTGAGACGTTTTAAAGCGTGTTTCCATCTTTCACATGAACATTTGAAGTGTAAAGTACGCCAAATGTCTCACATAAAGTCAATCTAAGAATAATCTGTCTGCTAAATAACCGGGAGACCTCCCAGAATGCCCAGGAGAACTCCCGGAATGCCCGGGAGGGGCTGACTTTTGGGTGGGCAGAATGTCAACTATGCTGCCATGATGTTTATGGGCGAGAGTGAAGCTGCTTGACCTGTGTACCAACTGATGCCGCATCCTTTGTCCTTGCTTATCTATGACCTTGCTTGCTAGCTGTCTGTGTAGCGTCCTCCCATCTATTACCTGTGGGATAGGTTTCGATTCCCAGCTTTGGCTTTAACGGCCTGGGGCCCCATTCTCCCGCATGCGGGAGTCAGGCCAATTGGCCTAGGAGTGTGTGTGTGCAGGGGTTGCGTACGAATACCCTATATCCCATTATGCTTGTAGGAAGGTAGCCATTCCTAACAGTGACGATGTTACTGCCTCTATAGCTCTTACAATAAAGTATAACCTTAGGATAAGCGTGTACTCCTTTGTTTGGCTGTGGAACCTGACACAAACTTCAACATTGTCAATCCTAGAAGGGGGGCTGGGAGGGAGCAGTCAAGTTTCGTTTGGAGAGTTGTACAGCTCTGCTTATGTTGTAAGCTGGTTCAGGTAGACTCCCCTGAAGAGGCGGCAAAGAAATCCCCCCAAACAGGTGCCCTGCGCACCCCTTTAGAGCAAAGCTGTAATTCAGTGACCTCTGCAGAATCAACACAAAGTCAACAATCTGGTGGGATACAATTAGAGCCACGCGATTAGTTTCCCTTCATTTATAAATACTGACTTTTCCCCAGTCACTTTGCATGTGCTGATGCTGACCCGTTCTTCTAAATCATTTACCACAAACTCCCTGCAAACGATTGATTTGTGTATTTAAAAAACCTGACCATGTGACTCAGTCCTTCTGGTGCTTTCAAGACATAATATTTTGTGGGTGATCAGCGTGTCAATCACCCGAGAGGGTTTTTTAAAAAAAGGACTGGTAGTTATTTTTTACTCTTTCCAATAGGACGCTAGCATGTAGCCTGCTAGCTATTACTGCTGCTGCTGCTGCTGCTGCTGCTACTACTACTATCCTACTACTACTCTGTTCAGCAAAGTCTGAACCCTTCCTCCAGCCTACCTAATTTAAGCGACTCTTCCTGCAGCAAAAGAGTTGTTTTAGTTGGAGAATGAGTCCTTAGGCTGGAGGAAAGCTTCCAGCTTTGCCAGGTTACATGCCAGCAGGGGTCTCTGCACACCACACATGGAAAGTCAGACAGAGATGCCAGCCTCCAAGTGGGACCTGGGGATCCCTAGGAATTACAGCTCATTTCTAGACTACAGAGGTCAGTCCCCCTGGCGAAAATGGGTGCTTTGGAGGGTAGACTGTATGGCACTGTACCCCACTGAGGTTCCTGCCCTCCTGAGGCTCCACCCCCCATATCTCTAGGAGCTTCCCAACCTGGAGCTGGCAACCCCCCCCCCCCGTGCACGCCAGTGTCCACGGAGGACCTGGGAACCCTGCTGCCGGACCACACAGGGTTGGATCCAACTGGTTTTTCCCCTGGTGGAAAAAGGAGATGGAATCCCCTTTGACCACCCAAAAAGGCCATGCTGGGGGATCATGAGACTCACCCGGCCAAAAGCTCTGGGGACCACCGTCAGGAGGAGAACTGGGCAAGACCAAGCAAAATTCAACCTCATGTACCCTCCTCACATATATCTGAAACTCACACCGTCAGTCCATCAAGGCCAGAACTGAAATAGATATGAACACATGAAGCTGCTTTATACTGAATCAGACCCTTGGTCCATCTAAGTCAGTATTGTCTACTCAGACTGGCAGCAGCTCTCCAGGGTCTCAGGCAGAGGGTCTTTCACATCACCTGCTGCCGGACAGTTTAACTGGAGTTGCCTGGGATTGAGCCTGGGACCTTCTGCATGCCAAGATGCTCTACCACTGAGCAACAGCCCTTCCGGCACACCAGTCTATGTACAAGAACGAACCCAAATGAAATAATCACATGTCACATAAGGGTTTTTATATTGGATGTCGGAGCTGTTGTTAGGAAGCACAGATACACTGTTTATCACGTCATATTGGAATTCATTGTGTTATATCCTGAGATAACCGCGTCAGCGCTAGCGAGACCATGTGGTCAAGCGCACCTTCGGGTGCTAGAACAATAGCTGATTTGGATCCTAGGGTGGACCAGTTGGATTGCCCGGATCCTAGAGTAGACCTATGACGGACTCCTCCACTGTAAATAGCCTATCACGGGTATTGAGGTGTGTGTTGGGTGTGGGATACTGCAGGGATATAAGTGGGGCTCGGACCTCGCTAGTTCGTCTTTAGTTTCACTTATCCAATTAAGCATGAGATGATCACTACTCTATGCATCTGAACTCAGTACTTTACACATTGACACACAGAACAATGGCACCGTTGATCACCTGAAAAAAAACATCAATCCTGGCAGCCTTACGAATTCAAACTTCATTCTGCAAGTCATAAGACTTCCCTGAATCATAGAGCGACGCGTTCTTTGCATCCTCAAAGGTTATACCTGGAAGCAACATGAAGTTCATTAGGACTATCCCATGCCCTGAAAAAGAGAGGAAGACGGTCTGAACCCTAACAGAGTTCACTTTGTGCATGGAATGTGAGAGAACACAAAATGCACCACATCAAGAGAATGTGCACAGGAAGGAAAAGGACACACCAGATGCCACAGTGGAATCAAACCTCAAAATTCAGTAGGAAAACCTGTCATGTTAGATCGGTGGTAGGCAAACTGCGGCTCGAGAGCCACATGCGGCTCTTTGGCCCCTTGAGTGTGGCTCTTACGCCGTAGGCGCTGACGGCCTATTCCCTCCATTGTTCTCTATGGTGGGAAAAAAGTAACTTTTTTTCCCACCATAGAGAACAATGATGTTAGATTATATGAATGTCAAAAGGTAGATGTAAAAAGTATTGTGACTCTGTGAGAAAAACTGGCTGAAGATAATATCATCATAGCCAGGCAATACCTCCGAAAGATGGCAGAAGAGACTCAAGGTCACCAACAAATTGGATCTATGGGGAAGTTTCTCTTTGGGTCTAAGTACGGACCTTTTCCAGAGTTCTCTCTTGTTCTCATTGTGGCAACATCTGATGATAGGGATGAAAAAACCCAAGGGGGAAAGGAAAACTTCCTAGACCCTCAATGGGACACTAATGGAGCATACAATTATAACCAGGGGTCATTTCGTAGAAAAAGAGCTAGGGGAACTTATTAGCATATCTCATTAGCATATGCCACACACCCTGACATCACTGGAAGTGTGTCATAAGGCCACACACCCCGCCCCCAACGGTACCGGCCGCCACCGCTGGCCTTGCAGCTCCCCTGCCGAGCCCCATGAGGGGCCCGGTGGTGGACCTGCAAGGCCGGCGGGCGTGCAAGGAAGCCCCGTGAAGGCCCTCCCTGGCCCCAGGCAGGCAGGGGTGGGGAGAGGCAGGGAGGAAGCAACTTACCCTCCCTCTTCTCCTGCCTCCTCCTGGCTGAATGAGGGCCGGAAGCAGGGCAGCTGGAAGCAGGGGGCCGGGCTTCGTCATGTGCCCCGCCCCCCGTACCTCACCCGGGGGAACTTAAGTGTGTCATAAGGCCACACACCCCGCCCCCAACGGTACCGGCCGCCGGTACTGGCCTTGCAGCTCCACTGCCGAGCCCCATGAGGGGCCCGGCGGTGGACCTGCAAGGCCGGCGGGAGTGCAAGGAATCCCCGCGAAAGCCCTCCCTGGCCCCAGGCATGCAGGGGTGGGGAGAGGCAGGGAGGAAGCAACTTACCCTCCCTCTTCTCCTGCCTCCTCCTGGCTGAATGAGGGCCGGAAGCGGGGCGGCCGGAAGCAGGGGGTGGGGCTTCATCATGTGCCCCGCCCCCCGTACCTCACCTGGGGGGACTGCGTTCCCCCGCGTTCCCCCCGAAATGACCTCTGATTATAACTCTGCACACATTACAAGGGCCTTTCTTCACTCTCAACATTGTGTCCCTCAAAGGTATTTAATGTGGCTTTGATATTCTTCAATGGAGAATGGGCATTCCTTTGTTGCTTCTCGGTCCCATAATGTTTCATCTTGTTATCCAGTGAGCATTTAGACATGAATCCCCTAAACAAATAAATCTACTGCAGCAAAAGGATCGTGCTAGTAGCTAGAATAAGTGAAGCCTTGAAGCAAGCAAGTCTGCTGAATAATCTGAGCCCAAACAAATGCTGCAGAGACCACGGATTTCTGTCTACCTGAAAAATAGTAAATTGTGCAGCCATGACAGAAA
>NW_015170899.1:0-669 GCF_001447785.1 Gekko japonicus | reverse complement strand
AGGCGGAGTATTTATCATCATTATCATCGTCATCGTCATCACTGTTGCTATTATTTAGGAAATACAAAACGCAATGCCAGAATAAGAAAAAAAAATACCAAGAAAACAAAACTATTTGCAAAGCCTGAAAAAAAAAAGTAAGCGTATTTCCTATCACTTTTGTTATTCCAGAAATCCACTAAACAGTATCCACTTTTCCACGAACAAGGCCATGCAAATGGAAGAGTTTCTTTGAGACTTACAATTTTCAAAGGTAACTTTGGTGTTTGGTGTAGTGTATCTGTGCTTCCTAACGACAGTTTGGTGTGGTGGTTAAGAGCAGCAGACTTTAATCTGGACAGTATAAGAACAGGCCAATGGCCCATCCAGTCCAACACTCTGTCACACAGTGGCCAAAAATACCAGGTGCCATCAGGTGGTCCACCAGTGGGGCCGGGACATGAGAAGACCTCCCACTGTTGTCCCCCCCCCAAAGCACCAAGAATACAGAGCATCACTTGCCCCAGACTGAGAGTTCCTATCTATACCTTGTGGCTCATAGCCACTGATCGACCGCTGCTCCATATGTTTATCCAATTCCCTCTTGAAGCCGTCCATGCTTGTAGCCGCCGCCACCTCCCGTGGCAGAGAATTCCATGAATTAATCATTCTTTGGGTGAAGAAGTACTG
>NW_015170898.1:1230449-1272899 GCF_001447785.1 Gekko japonicus | reverse complement strand
GCAAAGTGCCAGCTATGAACTTTACTGGAATGTTCATCTACTGAAAGACTTTGAAATAGATGAACCAAAGCCAATAATACTGTTTGAAGACAATCAAGCTTGCATCGCTATCTGCAAAGGTGAGAGCACCAAATCCAAGAGTAAGACCATTGCTCTCAAATGTGAAAGACCTGCAAGACCAAGGACTGATTGAACTCCAATACTGTCCTACTGAGGAGATGATCGCAGACATATTCACCAAGCCAATCGGGAAGAAAAAGTTTGAGACTCTACATGAAAGACTGAACTTGCATGACTTCAGTGTTGTAACTTGAGAAGGGGTGTTGGGTGTTACAAGTCAAAACACTTCAGTATTTACAGGGTTAATGATGTTTGTTAAGTCACATGTTTGTAACCAATCTTTTTAGACAATAGAGTGCCCGGGAACTTTGGAGCTAATTTGCAAGTCTGATTGGAAACCAAGGTGTCAAGTATTTAGCATATTGGTTTTCTCCTCCCGTTCTTTGTTCTGACTAGAGAAGGAGACGCCATTCGGCTCTTCCCGTTTTACCTTTTAGCTGCAAGGATATAGGCATATTAGCTCTTTGTTATTTTATATCCTGTGTGCCTTTTTCCCATGTTAGGTTTATAGTAAACTTTTATATTTTAATACACACCATACTCTGCTGACTTACTTAATACTCTGCTGACTTACTTAAAAAGAATCCCAACTGTTAGTCATAATTATTTATTTACATAGATACATTAATAAAGGCAGAGGTCATTTGGGGGGGAACGCGGGGGAACACAGTTCCCCCGGGTGAGGTTCAGGGGGGCGGGGCACACAATGAACCCCCGCCCCCTGCTTCCGGCTGCCCCGCTTCCAGCCCTCATTCAGCCAGGAGGAGGCAGGAGAAGAGGGAGGGTAAGTTGCTTCCTCCCCGCCTCTCCCCACCCCTGCCTGCCTGGGGCCAGGGAGGGCCTTGGCGGGGCTTCCTCGCACTCCCGCCGGCCTTGCAGGTCCACCGCTGGGCCCCTGATGTCAGGGGGTGTGGCATATGCTAATGAGTTCCCCTAGCTCTTTTTCTACGAAATGACCCCTGAATAAAGGCAAGCAGGTGTTGGACACAAACGCAACCATATAGTAATAGATCAGGATGGATAGAAATGTAGCGGTAGAAAAAAGCAAGAGTCCAATAGCACCTTGAAGACTAACAAGATTTGTGGCAGGGTAAGAGCTTTACTGAGTCACTGCTCACTTCTTCGGATATCACATTTTTGTCAGTCTTTAACGTGCTACTGGACTCTTACTCTTTTCTACTGATATAGTTAGTAAGTAACTCTCCATCCACCCACTCATGGGCTTATCCATCTCAAATGAACAAAGTTGGGGGAAGTATTAAGGCGTTGGCTTTCAGAGACCTCATCCAGGGTAACTGCCTGAAGTCTGCTTGGCTTTAACCGCTTAAGGCCCAATGGACTGAAAGGAATTTCATCAGCCCAACTGGGCATGAACACGAGGGTTCTTACATGGAAGAAAACGGTGGTACTTCAGACACAAAGTCAGCTTGTACTCGGGCAAGTATACCGTGTGCCTTTTCACATCTCTAAATTGTTCCATAACAGACTAATTAAACAGTCCCCCCCCCCTCCGGTTGTTACAGCCTTTATAAAGTTTAGATGAGAGGACAGCACGATACGGAGTCATGTGAGAATTAGCGTACTTGCCAGAGTGGAAGTTGTGTTGCAACGTAGTTTTTGGCATGTTTTTTGTCGCTTAAAGCATTCCACGAGAGGATTAGGTTACTTCACTTTTTGTCATCTTTGATGGAGATTCTGCAATATTCCTCGTGAACTGCTAGAGGCCTTCGGTCATTACAAGAACAGAAGGCGCAGATAAAGTGTCAGCACTTCCGAACGCCGGCCACCACAGGGTTTTTATAGCAACATGGTCGGTCCCCAGCAGCAAGTTGCTACACCAGAATGTCCCGGGTTGTTGTTGTTGTTGTTTTAAATACTGGTTATTAAAGCAGTCTGAACAACACTTTTCTTTATGACCAGTTTGGGGGGGGGCTCCCCTAAAGGGAGAATGGTCGGACGGTCAGGGCCACGACACTCAGGATGACCTTGCCTTGATACTGTCCTTCTTGACGCTTCCAAAACCATCTAAATCGCACATTAATTATCTTATTTAGGGACAATTTGATTTTCTTCCAGAGCAGTTCTTGTTTAAATATCTGTATTAAATAGGGTAAGACATCAGTATCAAAAGATTTCCGTTTATTAGGTAACCACTTTGAGATAATTGAATCTAGAAGCTTTGCTTTGCTTTATTTATTTATGTATTCATTTATTTATACCCCTCCTTTCCTCTTGGTTCAAGGCGGTTTACAACAATGCCTCAAAACATTTTCAGTTGAAACCAAAATAAAATAGCAAACCCCAAATCTCTCCCCTCTCCCCTGTGTAAAACCTACTCCTGTGTAAATCCTACTGAAACCAACGGATTGCACTCCGTGGTGGACCTTCAGCCCCTCTGACTCCAGAGAGACGGTGGAGTGAAAAGCTTACTTAGAGGTGACTCTTGCTGACTAGCAGTGCATCCTACTTCCAAGTAAAAGTGTTTTAATTCCTGCATTAATTTACTCGTGCGTCCGACCTGGATTCAGACCATCGGGTGTGACACAAATTGGGCCAGGGAAACCAGGGGGATTTAATACAGCAAAATTTGGTGTAGTGGTTAGCAGCGCGGACTCTACTCTGGGAGAACCGGGTTTGCTTCCCCACTCCTCCACATGCAGCTGCTGGTGTGACCTTGGGTCAGTCATTAGTTCTTTCAAAGCTCTCTCAAGTGCAGTTCTCCAAAGAGCTCTCTCAGCCCCGCCTACCTCACAGGGTGTCTGTTGTGGGGAGGGGGAGGGAAAGGGATTGTAAACCGCTCTAAGACTTCCGAGTACTGAAGGGTGGGGTATAAATCCAATCTCTTCTTCTTCAAACCAAAGACTTTTGAACCCAGCTTCCGAAATCCCTCAAAATATGACTGGACTCAGCTTTGCAAGTAATTGATGGTAGTGATTTAATTCTTTTCCACCACTGCCCTATGAGGTAGGTTTCACAAGGGGGAAATCCAACATGAGAGACTTGTTACGGGGTTTCCCAAGAGTTTCTTCCTTAAGGAGAGACAGGTCCTTGTCTATCCGTTTACCTTAGCGGGTCGCAGTTTGGCTGTGGTCATACCTACTAAATAATCCACTTTCAATCCACTTTCAGTGCACTTTCCAACTGGCTTTTACTGTGTGAACTGGCAAAATCCAGTTGGAAAGTCGATTGAAAGTGGATTGTTCACTGTGTGTGACCGCAACCTATGTTTAACTTATCCCTGGCACCATTAAGGTCTCCTTGAACAGTTGCTCATGAATACCCCACACCAACACACTTGACGATTTGGGAATGAGAACTAGTAGTCAAGTTCTTCCTCATAATACAAAAGCCAGTGGAGGAGACGAGTAAAAATGGATCACCCCAGGAAAGCAAGATGAAGATGAAAGGTACAGGAAAACATTAGTTTTCAGGGTCCCACACTGCCCTTGGAAAAGAAACCAATGGCCTTGGGCCCAAAATTACTGTCCCTCAATCACTGGTACTGTAGCCTGACTGAAGTCACGTCTCATTCCTGAGGGAGAGGGAGGGATACAGCTCCCTGCTACCAGGTCCGGCAGACCCACAAGCTGGGAGGAACAGGAGCAAACCTGACCTCGGAGAGCTATTAGTGGATTTATTTCAGGCACATGAACTGTACAGGATAATTCAGGACGATTTAGCTCGCTCATAGCAACAACCACAATGCATCGCCGGGTCTTGAAGAAACATGAATTAAAGATCTATACGGGGTGCGTTTCGGGAATTAATTTTAACCCAGCCACCTAGTTTCAAAGTGTCCAAAAGGGACGCATCAACATGCAAAATTCGGGCATATGGGACGGGATTATTACTAAACAGTGGCTGCGATCACACACTTTCAATCCACTCTGAGTGAACTGGCAAAATCGAGTTGGAAAGTGCATTGAAAGTGGATGGCAGTTGCCCCACGTTTCCTAAACCTACAGTAAAACTGGTAGGTTTAGTTAGATGTTCTCACATATCTCCAAAGAGGAATTCTCTTCCTTCCTCCAGTGACTCCTATCCATTGTTTTAAAAGAGGAGGGACAACTTTTACCTAGTTCAATGCAGAAAGTCGGGGGGGGGGGAGTAATTCTTAAATGCTGTTCGGTTGCGATGCTCAGTGCAACCCCTTCCTGGGAATAAGACCACTTGAGTAGGATTCTGTGAAGACCTGCTTAAGATTGCTCTCTAATAGTACAAATCTAAGGACCCTTTCCTGGGAAAGAAGCCCCACTAAATAACATGGGGCTTACTTCCACATAGACGAGTTTAGATTGCTTCCTGAAAGAGGAAATCAAGGTAAGAATATTAAGGCACCCCTTTTACTGAAATCACATATGACAGGGAAACATACCCAGCCCAAATGGGCTTATGGAAGAAGTCCCCTCACCTCACGCTTTGCTTTAAAAAATAAAACCAAAGGAAACCTACCGCACCCGACTCTCTCCTGTATTATTTATTATATTTACATCCAGTCTTCCCTTGTTTTCCCTCCCCCCCAAAAGGGGGGGGATCCAAGGGAGTTATATGAAGTATAATATGTTTTACTTTGAGTAAATGAGGCTTAGAGCTTCAAGAATTTCTCCCTCTGCTCAAGTAAATGAAGATTTTGATTTCTCAATCAGCTTCAGACCCTATAAGTTTGCTCTGCCCTAATGAAATCTCCTCCTGTTTCTTACTACGAAATCCAAAGAAGACATTCTGTAAATTCAGTTCTACTGAGGGAATGTGGCATTGGTTTCCTTTAAAGGTTTAGGGGACCCAGTTCTCTCCTCATGCTTTGTGAAGGGACTGGCGAGGGGAACCTTACTTCTAGTCTTTTCTCTGAAATGTACCTAAGTGTTATAATAGGTTGGGAGCTCAGGAAGAACTTACTCATAGTGCTTCAGAGCAACGTTTAATTTTTATACGTCTGTAACAATGGGAACTTGTAATCATGTGGTAGCAATTAATCTAAGCTCCCGGCAGAAGTGAAAAGATACCGGCCAGAGATCACTGTATCCTGTTCTCTCCCCTCCCCCACAAAAAAAAAACCTGTGGCGAACCAGCAATAATAATAAGATATGATTATTCTATTACACGATCTTGCTAGAATTTAATAACCGAAAGTAATAATCGGTCTGTTAAAAACAAACTATTAATCATGACTTGTAATAAAGTTTTTAAAATCCTTCCCAAAAGTATTTATTTAATAAGGCGATACTGACTGGCTCAATTCCGTAAAATATTTTTTTAATAACTACCCTAGCTTCAGATATAAAATGGCACATCCCTTCTGTTTATCTTCAGAATATCTTCAGAATAATCTGCTCCTCCTAATAACTTTTCACACGCTGTTGATGTTGTTTCAGCGCCGTCACATGTATGTGTGTGTATGTGTGCGTGGGTAACACATACACACACGCACACATACATGTGAAAGAGCCTGATGTCTAAGAGGAGACCATTTTCACCTACCTAAAAAAAACCCTGTAGTATATCTTTCTTCCTCCTTCCCCTGCACCAAAACTATTTTTGAATTCGTAGATTCTTGAGAGGATCCATTAGAAAACTTGCAAACGCGATAAAGGACACGAGAGAAGCATATACTGTAAATATATACTGTACTCACACAATAGGCCTGAGTCATCTCTAGCCTGACTTCGATTCATTTTATGTTTCCTGGCTCTTTTGAATATCACTGGTGTCCGAACAGAGGATCGGGGGTGGGGTGGAGGTGGTTGGTTTGTTTTTAACCATTTAACCATTAAGCAGAAATTAAATGACAGAAACTCATGCACTGGTTTTACAATTGGAGTGTACGTGTCCTAATATCTACCCTCGTATTATAGTGGAATGCACTTTAGGAGTGTTCAGTCTTTGCATTAGTCTTCCAGAGCTGACGTCTCTTTAGCATTTGCTGTTGGAAAAATCCTTATTTTCTAATTATCTTTCTTTAAAAAAACAGCACTCAGTGGGAGGGAGAGAGTTAGGATGTCCAGCAAACGTTGATCGTAAACCTGCTTAGTTACATTAGAAACACATGAATATCCTGAAATGCGAAGTGTCCTTAAAGCGGGCAGAGGAAGAGGGGGGGGGGGGGGGGGGTTGATGGAAGAAGTAGGCTTTGACAGCCCACCTCCAAATTAATGTGTTGGAGGGAGAATTAAATTTGCTCATGAAAATCAAATCCGATTAAAGGGCTGCTTCTACTATCTCCCTGGGTTTTCTAGACTCTTAATAAGGGCTGTATTATTACTGGGTGGCTAGAGAACGAATATGTTTCCAAGGATTAATTGTGGCGGATGGTTGCAGAATAGTTTCTGTTGTTGTTTTTTCAACAACAACAACAAATCAATATTGCCATATTTGGTGGTGTGGTTGGTGGTAGTAGAAGAGTAGTCCTGTCGCCGTGGAATTGTGGACAATGGCTAGTGAGGACGGAGGACATTTACACTGAACGGAAGTCCCCCCCTTATTCCAATTAGAGAAACATTATCGTCTGCAGGCCAGACGCATTTACAGGCCCGTTTTATGCAAATTTACACCGAAGTAAATACCACTGATTTCATAGGATAGGATCGCAACATTACACCACTGAAACCAGTAGACCAAGCCAGCCAGCCAGTCAGACTTAAATCGTACGGATTGCAATGGGATTTGTTGAGGGGGAAAACGTTTTCTGGATCGAGGCTTTAAATCCATGGATATTTAGGTGGTATTTAGGCGGGGCTTAGTACATCTGCCCATGTCTGTAATTTGTATCGTGTGTGTGTGTGTGTGTCTTGATCTGCTTTATTTTAATGAGAAATTAAAGGGTAGTATGGGTGCGTTTAAGTTTTGGTATCTATGGACTGGTGGAAAGTGGGGACTTTTTTTTCTCCCTAGGATTTGTGCCCCCCCCCCCACTTTGTCTAAAAACGTCTTTGAATAATTTTGTCTTGGGAACTGTTAAAGAGCCTCCGGGACAATATTGTCCCCCCACCTTCCATGGATTACATATGCGGATGCTGCGGATTTGTTTCCCTCGGTATTTTAAAGCTCCTCGGTTCCCTCCAGAGAAGCACAGAAAGCCGAAGACTCCAAAAAGACATGGCTTTCCTTTTATGAATCGCTCTGTCCACTTCCATCAAGTGTCTGCCTTTATCCAGCCACCGATTCCACTGGGTCCAGTTAGATTTTCGCTTGACTGAAGAATCAGACAGGAGAATCGTGAATAAGGAATGCAGTTTTCACAGAGAGAATCCGGGTTTGTTCTGTGATTCGGGAATCCTTGCAGACATTAGCAGTTACCTTGCTCATTGGAAGGGGTTGGGTCGCGGCCGATTGAAGGGATGGGGGTGCCTGTCTACGCTGCCTGCTTCGCTGAGAGGCGAAAGAGGTGGAAGACCTCCAGATACATTAACAGTGCAGCCCTAAGAAGAGTTACACCCTTCGAAGCCCACTGAAGTCAATGGGCTTCGACGGGTGCAACTCTGTTCAGGATGGCACTGTAAAAAGAGTAAATTAAGCCCGATTTTATTCATCCCATGATATTAATATCCCAACAATCCTTCATAAACATAATAACCAAAATATTCATTCTCTCTCTTTCTCTGTAGACAGACGGGGCCTGGGCCTCATAAGCTGTGCTTTTCTTCATAGTGTTACATACAGATCAGATGATGGGAGGGGGACGAGCCTGTGGACATTCTATATGGGCTACATACGATACGCAGTACACCAATACAGAGAAGCAAGTACTTGCGACTTTAGGTGCGAACAGATGACAAATAGTTTGGGCCTCATAAGCTGTGCTTTTCTTCATAGTGTTACATACAAATCAGATGATGGGAGGGGGACAAGCCTGTGGACATTCTATATGGACTACACACGATACGCAGTACAGAGAAGCAAGTACTCGCAACTGTATTGCGACTTTAGGTGCGAACAGATGACAATTAGTGTGAGTAGATCTAGTTCAAGAACTAGACCGAGTTCAAGAACACACATCCACACACCCATTCCATTAATATCTTCGTTCTGGGTAGCTGGGCCAGACTCTGCATTCATTCACAGTTTGCCTTAGGAGAGCAAACGCGTTGTCCAGCTGTTGGGTGTTTGTGTAGTACAGAACAGTTTAATATTCTCAAAGGGCAAAAGAAAAACCTCGAACGTACTACGCTCACACATCCCCTGTTCATGAGCAACCCCCCATAGTTTTCCTGTTCAAGCTGTGCTGTTCATACCCTAGAAGACTTAGGCCCATCCAAAGACCATCCGAAGAGTCACAACAGGCTGCAGAAATCCTCTTCGCCAATGATGTCCGTGGCTTTGTTTACTGACTCTCACCGAAAGGTTTTGAATACTTTTGAACCCTCCTGGTTAGTGCTCCCAAATAACTAGTCGAGCTGCAGCTCTAGAGAAACTGTACATTTGACCAGCGAAAATAACTAAACACACACGTTTTATCCCCTTACTGCCATCTGCCACCTCCTACACCCGGAACCTCCGAAAAACAGACCCTATTAGTTATGCTAATGTTTTATACGCATAACAAATCCGAGAGGGGCTTGCAGAAAGGGGGCTTCTTTTTTAATTTCAGGTCTCTCCTAACGAAGCCTTTGGAGAAGGAACAATGATCGATTCCCTCCCCCTCTTCCTTATCCCCCCCCCTAAAATTGGAACCAAGCCAAACAAGTAAACACAAACAGCGTACCGGATGCCCAGGCCATCCCCACTAGCTGGGATCGTGTCTCGAAAGCCACAATTTCACACAGCTTCTCCATAACTCCAGGGCAGTTTCCTTGCCTGGAAACCGGAGTCAGAGAAGCAGTGGGGAGGGGGTGGGGAGAAAAAACGAAGTTAGGAAAAGGGCGATTAGCTTTCTCTCGGCTGCTCCTTTTTAGCAAATCAGACAAGCTCCTCGGGCTCTCAATGACACTTCCAGTATTGGCTAGACTGCAACTTTAAACTTGACCTTGGCCTGTAGTCCTGTCTAACCCGTATGTAAACCAGAGCTGCCCATTTAGCTCTTTGGTGGGGTGGGTGCATGGCCGGGCTGGATGAGTTCTGTGGGGGGGGGTTGTACTTTGGCTCCGCTGCAATGAGGTTTCTAAGAATGAGGTTCCCAAATAGAAAGGGAAGGGGAGCGAATACCCCCCCCTCTCCTCTCAAGATGCAAAGATTTCCCTAAACTCTGAAACCAGGAAAGGATTTTTTTTCCAAAAAAATGAAAATATGCTAGAAATAAATATTTGTCTTCGGTTATTAGAAAGAATGCGGAAAAGACCGTCCAGGCGGAGGCTGGGGAGGGGTGATGGCGAGGAAGGGAGTGCTTTATTGGCTGCAATTAAGAGAATTTGTTGAAATATTGTTCGATGACAAGAGTCCCCTGTCCCGCATACCATTCTCAGCAAAGAGCCAGACTGGTGGACAGGCGAACTGACAGATCTGTTCCTTCCTTGACATACAAGGAAAAGACAGTCCTCAAACAATGCACGGTTTAGAATTCCATCTGTGTAGCAATGCAGAGAAAACAATGTTGCAATGTCTACGGCGAACACAATAGTGCATAAATACCTGTCACATGTACATCCATAGGAGACGCAGTTGAAAAAAAGACTTTCCTGTGCTCTTCGTACTGATCAATAAATCCCATTGTTTTTGTGGTGCTATTATATTTAATTCGCTGATATTTTGCATTAATTCAATGAGCATTCGTAAACAATAGTATCCTCATGATAATTCCTATGCAACACGGCTGTCCTGTACAACCTTTAAAAATGACCATAGCAAACGTCTTTTTAAAATCACCTACTCAAGCTAAATCCTTTTGTATGTGTTTACATTGACGCAACTCTAAGAAATTCGGTTAAAGGGATTTTAATAAAATTATTAATAGGGGGAGTCCCTGAGGTCATTCAGTACTAAAAAAAAAAAAAAGACACCATCCCACGCAACATTATTATGGTCGGGGATGATTCATGCAAAAATTGTAGGTTGCTTTTTTATATTGTTGCAATAACAAATAATGTAGTGTGGTTTGTTTTGAGGTCTACTTAACCCCTTCTGAACCGCACCTCAAGGGTAAATTTGGTGTATGTTTGGTCTGAAAGCCAAAGAGCTTGGAGAAGCGTTTGTTCAAAAGCAGAGCGAATTTAAAAAAAAAAACCAACAACACCAACCATCAACAGTGAAATGCATTTCTTCGGTTCAGGAGAAGATGAGTAATGTCAGGTGCTGACAAACATTTTCAGATGCTTGTGGGTTTTGGAAAGAGGTGTTCTGGCCTCCTTATGGAATATCGGTCGCTTTAAACAAAAAAAAACCCAAAGCCGTAGGGCTTTGGCAGTCATATTACATGAGAAAATACAAGTTTAAGTCTGGTATGTGAGAGACGGGAGGAGGTGGCAGGACGGCCCTCGGGGCGGGGGAGGGGAGAACCACCGGTTGAGCAGCAAGACAAACGGGGGAAGTCAGGAGGGTTCGAGATGAAGTGACATTGACAAGAGCGTGGAGATGGAGCCGAAATAATGTCCTACAGACAATGTGCTGCAGGAAAGGAGGGAGGATCCCGCTCTGGAGGGTGGGGTGGGGGGTGGGTGGGTGAAAATACCTGTTCTTCTCTGGCCCCCCCTGTCCGGGCCTGGCTTGTCACACACAGTCCTCAGTGGAAGGGGGCCGCCGCGCGCCAGTCCCGTCCGCTGCTGGAATTCCAGCCCCTGCGCGATTAGGACATTATTTAATTATCTGCACTTTATTCCCTCAGATGTTTATCAGCTGTTTTGCATATCACGTGGGGGCGGGCGGGCCAATGAGCGCCGCCCTGGCGCGACACTGGCGCGTCAGCCCTGGTCAAGTCTGGGAGATTTAGTATCTCTTTTTTCAGTCTTTGGGGCTTTTAAAAAAGAGCCACTAGTCTCAATGCGGATCGGGCTATGACAGCCTCCGTGCTCCTCCATCCCCGCTGGATCGAGCCCGTCATGTTCCTCTACGACAACAGCCTGGAGGAGATCAACAAGAACATGGCAGCCTGCTTCCACGCGGCGGCGGCAGCGGCGGCGGCGGGCACCAACTTCGCGGCGGCCAGCCAGTGCCGGAACCTTCAGGGGCGCCGCCTACACCTCCAGCGAGGCGCCCGCCGCCGCCGCCGGCATGGCCGAGCCCGGCCCCCCGGTCAAGCAGTGCAGCCCCTGCTCGGCCGCCGCCGTGCAAGGCTCCTCCGGCCCCGCCGCCCTGCCCTACGGCTACTTCGGCAGCGGCTACTACCCGTGCCGCATGAGCCACCACAACGCCGCCCTCAAGTCCTGCGCCCAGCCCGCCGCCGCCTCCTTCGCCGACAAGTACATGGACACCTCGGTGGCCGCCGCCGCCGCCGCCGCCGGCGAGGACTTCACCTCCCGCGCCAAGGAGTTCGCCTTCTACCAGGGCTACGCCGCCGCCGGACCCTACCAGCCCGTGCCCGGCTACCTGGATATGCCCGTGGTGCCCACCCTCGGAGGCCCCGGCGAGCCCCGGCACGAGTCCATGCTGCCCATGGAAGGCTACCAGCCCTGGGCCATCACCAACGGCTGGAACGGGCAGGTCTACTGCCCCAAGGAGCAGAACCAGCCGCCCCACCTCTGGAAGTCCTCTCTGCCGGGTAATGCACCTGCCCGAGTCCGACCCTTCTCGCGCGCGCCTCCACAGGGTGCCCCCTTCGCGGTAGGAACAGCGGCGCCCCTTCTTCCCAGCCCCTGCCGTCGGGCGCGGCGGCGGCAGCAGGGGTCGCCTCGGCTTGGTTCTCGCGGGGCTCCCTCCGCCTTCGGAGGACCAGAGCGGCGGCTTCTTCTCGGAGCCCCGGGGCAGCCCGTCCACCCAGAGGCGTCTTCTCGGATCTCGTCTCTCCCCTCTCCCTTTCAGAAGGGTTGCCAGGCTTGCCCGCTGTCATTTCGCGAGGCGCTTCCCCTGGGGGGCAGTTCGTACAGCCTTGCACGTTCGTGTGAACGCGGGTCCATTGAAAACCAGTGGGGTCGGCTCAGGGCTCTCCTGTCAGTCTTCACAGCCTCCCCTTCTCCCTCTATCCGAACCTTTTCCGAAGGGTTTCTTTTAACGGGGTATGTTATTAGTATTAATACCTTTACCTCTTGTAGCGGATCATCCCTGGCATTAACAACAACCTCTGCGGCTGCTGCCTTGTCAGTGCTAAGAGCACTGACGTCCCCCGACTTTCCCGGGAATCCTGCGGTTTTCTTCCTTAACGCTCGTTTCTGTCTTGCCGGTGTTAGTGGGGCTTGCGGCGCTATCAGCCATTTTAGTTTTAATAGCGCTCCTGGCTTTGGTCTTAATATTAAACTGGATTAACGGTACTCCTTTTCTTTCTGTAGCCGTTAGCAATGACTTTACGGGGCGTTACTGCAGCATCTAGTCCCTTAAAGGTACTTTGCCGCTGCACTCAGCTCTTGTAGCAACCATCTTACCGCTTCTCTGAACTGTCCTCCTCGCTGGCGGGAGACGTTGCTCCCCATTCCGCTCGCTTTGCCACTGTAGAATTCTGGCCACCCTCTTTTGCCCCTCACCCCCCCTTCTTTAGCGGTACTGAACCTCGCTAGGGGTATCGTCGTAGGAATGAATACAGGAAATATGCATGATTAAACTATGATGCAGACGAGGAGGGAAACCGATTCGAGAAGTCTGCTGCCCGGTATTAAGTATCCCCAGTTAACAAGAATGTTCACTAATGCCTCATCTCGCGCACTTCAGAGCTGACTGAAACGGCGCATAATTTTCCTAAAGCTCTCTAAATTTGAGCGTAGGATGTTTCTGTGCAGCGCTGTGGTGCACAGGGCGAAGTGTTCCAGACGGTGCTTTAATCTCAGTCCCGTTTTGAAGGGATAAGATATGCTTTGATCAATCATTAATCGATAACAGTTTTTAATAGTGCCTTCCTCTCTGTTTTGTTTGCCTGCTTTAGACGTGGTTTCCCATCCCTCAGATACCAACTCCTACAGGCGCGGGAGAAAGAAACGAGTGCCTTATACGAAAGTCCAGTTAAAAGAACTCGAAAGGGAATATGCTACAAATAAATTCATTACCAAAGACAAGCGGAGAAGGATATCGGCCACTACGAATCTCTCAGAGAGGCAGGTCACAATCTGGTTCCAAAACAGAAGAGTGAAAGAGAAAAAAGTCATCAACAAATTGAAGACGACAAGTTAAGGGGTTAAATGGAAAGGCAGCTTGCTCAAAGCTTTAAGAACTATATTTTTGGTCCAGATTAAAATAATAATAATAATAATAATTAAAAAGACAAGACAATGAACTTTTTCTTCCACAAGAACTCTGTGTCTTTGGAACTATGACTTTTGAAAAAAGTATGACTAGGAGAAATGTTTTTAAGACTGATAATTCCCTGAAATCCAAAAAGAAGCCATTTCAATGACTGACTATAGAGTCCAAACGCCCCTAAAGCAGAAAAAGATTCAGTCTCAGTTGAGAAAGATATACATTTGTTCAATATCGAGTAAGTATTACTGTGACTATTCTAGGACACTATTTAGGACTATAATCTGGAAAATGGTTGAAAAGGCAGTGTGTGTAAGCAACACACACATACACACAAGCATGCTGACTGGTTGCTCAGGTAAACATCGTGCAAAATGTTCAGTAACTTTATGTTTAAGCAATGCACTCTGTGTTTTCTTTTTTAAATGGAAGGTACTGAATGAAGATTCCAAAAATATTAATAATGAGGGGAACTCTGTGGAGAACTAATACGGAGAGGCAACTAAAGGCAGTATAGATTTATTGGGGTGAAAATGGAATGTCCCTAGATCATTTTTCAGCAGATGATTTCTTGATATTCTACTCAGCTGTCTGCTGTTCTTGTAAAGGACTCTGCAGTTTTTAGACATCAACGTTTGAACAGTGTAAATCCAAGAAACTGGCATATTCGCTTGGATGCAAACAGTCACATGCAGGTTGTCATTGTGATGTGCGGGAGGCCGTTTTCTGGGGGGAAACAATCCAAAAGTAACCCATAATGGGAGGGAAAAACATTTTGTTTCCTTGAGATATTTTGATTTTAATGTTATATTTTGATTTATTAATAATTAGTGGATTTTCCTTCTTTTTTTCCTATGAGGCCGCATTAGAAAGTGTAGGAATACATTTTACAGCACTTTTTTTGAAACAATCAGTTATTTCAACCAGCACATTATTTTTTTTTCTGTTCACTAGAAGATGCTATCTTGTAAATATTTTTTTAAATCAGCGCACTGTGAAAATGTATTTGTGCACCCTTTTTTATATTTTTACTGAAAATGAAAATCTAAGAGCTGTAGATAGATATTAGTGTTAATACTGTTAATAAAATAGTCACTGTAATAAAGCCTGATTAAACCCTCCTTTATTCTCCCTCCGTATTTACATGCACCTCATGAAGAATGTATTTCTCTTGTAGTCCTAATAAGTTCTTCTCTTAAATTACTGATATAGCCCATATTTTGCCCATAAATTATAGTGCAGAGGGAATGAATGCATGATAACTAGCTTTGCTGAACTATAAATGTTTCAATAAGGTTAAAGAGTCAGGTATTTTGAACAGGGGAAAGAAGATATAAAAATAGGGCCGGAGTAGGAAAATGAGAAACAGTTGTTAGGCCACAAATGCAGAAGGAGCGCCGTATTTAAGGTTTATTGGCAGGACTGGTTAAGAGTTGGGGGAAAGGGTTGGTATTTGTTGAAATGACAGGACTAGGAAGGCCTTAAACCTTGACCTTGATTTATAAAAAAGAGAGAATTTGTGACCTTGACTTTGACAGCTCATGAATGGCCTTCTTCTGGATTAGTAGATCAAGGGCGCCACCTTGTGTTTTCACTTCAACTTTGTCTCCACTGAAACTAAAGATGGAAGTAAAAGAAGGGTGGTCACCTGGTGCCTGTTTCACAAGGCAGCCGTCAGCAAAGCTTGTCAGGACGGTGGAAAGTGCCTAATCTATAGCGCAAGTCTCACGTATGTCTATTGAGTAAGTTGTTATGATCATGGACTGACCAGCCCCTTCTTTGGGACATTGGCTCTGAGAACAGTTTAGCAGTTGTTGCATGGGAAGGGGCTGTCAAAGGGAGAGAAAAATTCCTCAGGAACTCTTCACTTCGTGTCTTCACAGGTGGTCTAATTAGAGCTACTGAATAACTTTGAAGACCAGTTACTTTCTTCCTTTTTCTTTTTTGAAGCAACTACAGTACTGGCTTCTTGAATTACCATACAGACTTTCAGGCCTTGGTTGATATAAATACTAGGGGGTTACATGGTGGGAGCTTACCTGGGTTGGTAGGAAAGCAGGAAGGGTGGGGAAACCACACTTGTAGAACAATAGGGACAGTCTCCTAGAGAGCAAACTGACTCCTGGATTTCTTTGGTAAGGGTTATTGTACTGCTGTGTGAGGTATGACAATCAATTGAATGGCTATATCAGTGCATTTTATAAACAGCCTGTCAAGCCAGTTAAAAAAACATAGGTGGATTCTTTTATAAAAGTTGCCTCTGTACTCCATCAGCCACTGAACTGAAATCTCCTAAGTTAACTAACGTAAGTGGATATTTGAAATAAATTGATTTCTATAAATATCCACTTACGTTAGTTAACTTAGGAGATGGACCAAGCTAAAGCTCTCAAATACTACACTGTAGGGACTTAAGATAAATTTTGGCAACTTTTAATATTCATAATTTGTTTAAAGTTAGGAACTTATTGTGTCACTCATTAAAAATAGGACTACTTAGGAAACTAAAAATAAGAATATGGTTGTTTAGGTAGACACAGTTCTTCCAGAGGTATTTAGATGGTGTCACCGAGGAAAATGAAGGAAATTTGGTGCTATTGGGTGTTTTGAGATTTTATTTGTTGTGTTGTTACATTTATATTCTGCTTTTTATAGGATTCAAGGCAAGAGGCCTATAGTTCCCTTGAGGTCTCCCATACAGTCATTGATCATATCTATATCCACTTACTCAGTAAATGCTGGGTTGGGTGCCTGCCATTTATAAACTGAGCCAGATTAATCACATGATACACAAACTAAAGGCTTAAGGATCCTGAACTTCTAAAACTGTTGGGGAAGTCCAAGAGAAATGAAGGAACTCCCCACCTTGCTTCTCAAAACCTGCACAGCAATTGTTTCTTGGCTAAAATTGCATGATAGGATATCTGTTCTGGGGAGAAAGGACATGCCTTTCAATTTTCCAGCAATACTTCAGAACACATCTTCCAAGAACAATGTAACCTGTGTATTCTGAGATCTCTGGAAGTGGACAGCCAGATTTAGCATTCACCTGTTCCAAATGTTCTTGTTCTTTTTATTGCCCACATCTACCTGCAAGGAGGCTGCTTTAGGTGCTGGAATGATGCATGATAGCATTTTGTGGACAGCAGAAAAAGGCAAAGCGCTATGCTCTTGCGTAACTACTTGTGTTTTGTGTGATGGCTTCTGCTAATGAATGGATTGATCCAAGTTGCTTTGCTTGGATTCTGAAGCTGAATTCTACTGACCCTTTCTACTGTTCAACTGGAATAACCGATAGCAAAATCAATCTTCTGTCCTTTGGAGGGGGAGGGTTAAGATGGTAAAATGCTGTTTACTTTCTGTCCTTTTCAAAGCTTCAGTGAATGAAGAGGCTGGGGTGCTTTAGTGCTAGTCAGGGTTCAGCGCCTGGAGGTGGAACTTTTCAAGAGCAAAAATAGTGGGCAAAGCAAGCCAACGCATACACCTGCCTGTGACTAAAGTAGCCATAGCCAGACAATATTCTGGGGGATATTCTCTGTGCGTGCATGTCGTGTTAACCTGTTTAAAAATACATATTGAGAGAGGTTATTGAATACTGTATAGAGCCTTGGGCTAGGACTGGGAAGATCTGAGTTCCAACCCTCACTGCTATGAAGCCCAGTTGGTTAGACTGTGGTCTAAACTACTGCACAGAATTTTGGGGAGGATAATATGGTGGCTGGTGGAAGTATTTGTGCTCCCATGGACTCCCTTCAGAAAAGGCCAGATAACCAGATGATTGATACAGCAAGTCATGGGTTACAGGGGAGTCACGTGAATTCTGCAATTAGTGGACCAAATTTATGTATGTTTTACACAAAACATAGCTTGCCTACACAATATATGGAAACATATACTTATGTAAACAAAGTTTATTTGAGATGTCAGAATATATGTCCAACATCTGGTTCTGTAGACATTTCTCCGTCGGCTAACTTTGGATGACTGGCTTGGGATTCGGACTGCCAATACTGTGGCACTTTGATTTTCAGTTTCAGTGCAGCTGACTCCAGTATTTAAGGGAGTGGAGAGATGGGTGAGATGTAGATATTAGCGAGATATGTGTGAACACACAAATGAAGAAAAATATATTCCCTCCCCTTCATACTGCAGGTAGGTAAAATTTACTGCAAATATTTCCCAGTCACAGGGTGCTGGTGGGCTAAACATGTATTATAACTTTTTTTCTTGAATTAAAAAAAAGTGAGTGAATAGGACACATAAAAGGTAAAAAGGAACTTTTGAACTCAGATTTTATGAATTAAGACATCTGTGGACAGAAAAAGACTCTTAAAGAAAAAAAATTATAATTACATTTTAATTTCCAGTGGGGTGTGTGTGTGTGTGTGTGTGAGAGAGAGAGAGAGAGAGAGAGAGAGAGAGAGAGAGAGAGAAATCCTTCAGCCTTCATTCTAATCATATGGATATTGGAGAGCAGTGATAGCCCTGGAGGGCATTGATAGCAGCGAGGCTAGAAGCAGCATCAGCCCCACCGGCAGCCACCTTGCAGGGGCCAGCAACATTCATGGTTGCTGATGTGTAACCTCCGATCTTCCTTAACCGAACTGGAAAAAATTATTTTGGATGCAGTAAGGGTTGTATTTAACATACTCCCCCCCCTCCAAGGCAAATAAGTTTTTTTTTTAATCTACTCTTACTGGTTCTGTAAGGAGGGTATTATAAAACGCCTCTTTGGCTCACATAGGAGAATGGATTCTGTTGTACATGAAGCCCGTTCAGTCAGTTGATCTGTTCTTCAGAATATTTCCTCATGCGATTATTTCTGTTGAAACTCTAGAAATATACTTGTGAGCCAGAACCAGAAGTTTTTGATTTCTTAGACTACAGAGACAATCTTAAAAATAATCTATGCACACACCATATGTCGGGTTCTTAATGGAAGTCTTGCCAGCTACTACAACTGAATCAGAACGTTCCCTGGATTTTGGAAGCGACCTCTCGAATAAGTTTTAAAAAAAAACAGCCCTCTTCCTTTTCGGGTTTGGATTGTGAACTTCCAAAAAAGGCATCGACAGAAAATTAATGGTCGTTCATCCCAATCCTAAAACCCTTAACTACGGAGAAAGTAATTTCAGTCGAATTTACTTTCACGGGAATCTATTTAGGATTGCAGTGATCTTGCATTAGCTTCCAAGAGTTTTTTCGCTTGATTAAAACAGCTCCCATGGCTTCCGATTACACGGATGGATTTTATTAGTGCGTAACTTAACATTTCATGAGCTTATTTGCTTAAGGAGGAAACAGGCTTGGATGTATGGTTAAGATTTCTTGGGTGGGTGCGGGACCACGAAATGTATGCAGTAGTTCCTTTTAGGTAAACCCACAACCCGTTTAAACAGACGAGTCAATTTTACTCAGAGGTACAGCATAGTTTTCTTAAACGAACTTGCTTGGGAGTAAACCCAAATTGCTGCAAAAATAAGAATTGCTCCGATGTTGACTTATTTTAAGATGGCAGATACTGATGGCTGAGATACACGTTCAGTGGATCGGGTCCACTATGCCCTCCTCCGCCCCCATCTCGCATTGTTCTGTCCCATACAACATGTAGTAGAGTATATTCTAAACGTTAGCCAAAGAATGTCTTCTGGAAAGCCAGTCATGCTGAGTGTATTCCCGGGGACATGCACATCAAATTGCGTCTCTCTGTTCTAAATTAAGTCTCGAGATAGGAAATTGCGCTTGACCAACGGGCGACGTTTTCTTCTTGGCCTTGCCTTCCCTGAGTTCACCGTCTTTTGCCTAGAAGTGCTCGTAGGTGTCTCGTGCAGGGGGTGTGCCTATTATTTATGGCCTTCATTTTCCCTTAAACTGTTGGCACATATATTTCCCAGTACAAATTGCTGCTCTCGTATCACTGCTTTCCCCTCTCCCCCATCTGCTGCCTGCCTCCTTTAAATATATGCCTAATATCGGTGTTAGAAGAGCGTCGATCAAAAATGGAACCCGTCGCCACACCGCAGAGGCTCTGCTGCAGCGGCCCTGGCTGGCCGGGAATGCCCCGGCAGGGGGCTGGAGGCTGGACCTTACCTCGGTGTTCTTCAGTGGCTCCATAGAAACACTCGGATTTAATCCCCTCCCAAAAGCAACTTTAAAACCCCTAGGAAAATAGGAACAACTTAATAAATTGAATTGATTTTAATAATACTGTTTTGTGTTGCAGGTTGCATGTAGACGTATATCCTCAACTGGGGGAGGGGGTTTAGAAGAAAAGCATGTCCGAATCCCCCCATCCACCCCCAGATTCGAAACTTTTCCCGTGGGGTGGAAAAATATTAAGCCTATGGAAACAAACCCCACGCTCTGTAACATTCTGCGGCAGCGTTTGTGGATTGGAGTCATTGCGATTCTTGCAGCTCGTGTCGTTGCCTTCAGTAGCCAGCTTATCCTTCCGGTAAATTTCCCTTTAGAATTCCCAAAAAGCGGAAAGGAGCTAAATAATGATTGCAAAGGACAGGTAAGTTTATAAAACAAACCAACCGGGCAATAACAGAGGTGTTTTGCAACCGGAAATAACATTTGACAGCCGTTTATTTCCTAGAAGGAATTCAGTGGTAGATGCGAATCGGTATCTCACCCATCGCCTCCCCCCCAAAGATAACTTCCGTTTAAAAGTGCCCAGCACTTGGTGCCTCCCGCCCTAATGACTGGAATGCAGAGTAGATTAAGCTTTTCAGGGTATTACTTCGTTTGCTTGAGGTGGGGGTGAGGTGGGGGAAGCAACCGGGAACTATTTCAGCTTCAGATCGGTGACTGTAGGGGAGTGTTCCCTCTAAGCTGAGTTAGTGTGAGCTAGGTCACCGTTTTTTAGCCTCCGGCTCACACATTTTTGTCTTAGCTCAGGAAAGATGGCTCCAGAGCAAACTAGTTTATGCAGGAGCCAAGTCGCTCGCTCACAACATTAATGCCAGTAGCTCACAAAGTAGAATTTTTGCTCACAAGACTCCACAGCTTAGAGGGAGCATCGCATAGGGTGTTGTTTTGAAAATGACCTTGGCTGAATTCAAGTACCGTTTTAACGCTCAAATGGGCAATCTCGCTGCTGAAAGATAGGAACGTAGAGCATGTTTAATTAGCAGTAGGCATACATTTAAGAACAGGGCCAATCTGAAAGGCGGCTAAGAAGAGGAGAAAGGAGCTATGGCCGCCACGCATCTCCCCGCTCATTCCGAAGAAGCCAAGGCCCATCCCACAGATCGGAAAGGCAGCGTCTGTGCGCCACTAATCCCAGTTTCACTTTCGCGTCCTTCCCCCTCCCCGCCCCGATCCCCTCGGCTCTTCTCTCTTCCGAGGGGGAGGGAGACAGGGAGGACAGGAGGGTGGTCGCGTTACAGGGACGAAACTGGAGGGAGAGTCGCTAATCAATGGCCAACCCCCCCTTTTTTTAGAGAGAGAGAGAGAGAGAGAGAGAAGGTTCCTTTCTCTCCTTGATATTGCTCTGAATCAAGACTTCCAAACTTTAATTGTTTTACACAAATTTTACATATTATCTTTTAACCATGCGTTTACATAGTAGTTTTTCCCTCCCCCCTCCCCCTCCCCCCCATCTCCTCATGCAGCGCGAAAGAAAGCGCCCTCTTCTACGTCGTAAAGGTCAAGTCCTACAACGCACAATCCACGGTCATTACTGTACTGTGACCCATGGTGAATTGGGGAGGGAGCGTCAGGGTGTCCCGTAATCAAAAACATTCGGACTTTCCCTATAAGTCAGACGGGGGGAAGAGAGAGGACTAACGCGGGATTACGCAGCATTTGAGTCTGATTTCCCTCACCTTGTTTTGCCTGATAAATCGCCATCGGAACTTTAATCAGCAGGATTTGGGAGGAAGAAGCGATCATTAGCGGGAGATGTTGGGGCACGGTCGGCTGGAGCCCTTAGCGAGGAGGAGCATTAACCCTTGGTGGCTCTGCCCTGCCGATCACCGTGGGATTCGAACCGCCGCTGGTTCGCGATGAACCGACTTCGACGGGGCTTTCTCGGTGGAGGGGTCTCTCCCCTCCCCCCAGTTGGAACTGATTTGGAGGTTTGGAGGCCAGCCGGGAGAACTGCTTGCCAGCCTTCCCTTTCATGTTCTGCGCCAGCAGACCGGACCTCGGAGACTGGGGTAAGCCTGTTCCATAACTTCGACGCCCCCACCCCCCCCCCCATTAGAAGGGCGCGCGGTGCCGCGTCTTCTCTTTGCCCTGCTGAATTTCAAAACGGTTCAAGACTCCTGGTTTCTTCAACGGTGTCCTTTGAAGTCGCTTTCGGTCAGCTTCTGTTCTCCCCCCCCCCCACTTTGTCCCCCCAAATCCTGCCTTTGAACTTCCTTTCTATCGGCTTTGGATCACCCCTCCACACGCTCACACGCATGCACAGAGACTTCGATTTTCTCACCCCAGCCATACTGGGGTTCATAGATAAGATAGGGGTATTACATGAGGAATCGGGATTCTTCGTTTAATCTGGATCGTGGCCATCAGGCATTTATCAAGGGCGTGAAATATCCTTGCTTTCCAGAAGCCCCACTGCGCCCTCCCCACAGGCAAATGTGGTCGGCAGCACGAAATAGTGCTGGTTATCTGCCAAAGCAAAAGGCTAAGAGCTAGGGGGCTTTACTTTTTCCTGGGATTTGCTTAAAGGGGGGGGGAGTATATCACAAGTGGAAGGTGTCGGTATATCATTACTATAATTCGATATGCATTTCTAGATTTCTGTGAAGTAACTGAATTCTTCTCCTCTCCCGCCCCCCCCCCCACTTCAAATTGCTGTCAAATAGAAAGAGTGGGGTTGCGTCGGACATTGTTGTGTTCGCCCCCCCCCCCCGCCCCCTTCCCTTTTTTTAATCCATGTGGCTCGCGCTTTTTTTGTTGCCCCCCCCCCCCCGGTTCCTTTGCCTTCTTTCAAAGCTGCGTGGCAATCCAAAACCTCAACAAATGAGTGAAGCCTTCATAATACATGAACGAATTCGTCAGTACATCCTCTAGTAAGATTATTTATCTTGGAGACAACTCAGCGTTCACAAGAAAGACCAGGAATCCCCCACCCCTCACAGATTTAACTGAATCGACTTCCTTTTGTTAATTTAGAGTATCCAGAATTGTCTAAAGGCCCCACACGGTGGTATAAACGCCATTTCCTGCAATCTGGGCCCTGCCTTCAGAATGCTTTTGGTTTTGTGTAGTTTGCGCTACAAATATTGTTTGGGGGTGTAGACTAAACATTTGGCTCGTTTTAAATAGGATTCATATATCCCCCCCCCCCTTAATCTGGAGAATACCTAAACGGAGGCCGTCTGAGGGCTGGGGCCTGGTAGTCCCTTTCCCCCTGATTACTATTTATCCGGTCATTATTTATGCAAATGACTCAGGGGATGCCCATCCAACATGCAGAATTCCATTTCGGCCTCAGATCAGGCAGGTCGGCCCACCGGGCTGGAGTAATGTCAGCCATATTATACAGAAGGCCAATATAGAAGGCATCCAGTCCCCTCCTTCATTGTCACAATCTACCAGCGGCCAGGCCCGCAATGTATTCAAATCTAACCAGAACCGATTGACAGAGCGATCCTAAGCGTTTTTACTTAGGAGGAAGCGGCCACTGATTCCGTGGTACTTATTTTCAAGTAGATGTACATAGGAGTGCAGTAAGAGAGCAATAGTAAGCGCCTCTGCGAGTCGTTATGATCATTAGGAACTACTTCCTCTTAAATGTGCCCAGGATTACGGCCTTAATTCTGCGTCGCTGCTTTGCCGTTTGTATTTTGTCTGGGGTCATTGAGTGGCAGTGCAAAGAGCTCCGTAAATTCTTTTTCGCGCCTGTGTGTTTAAGGTCTTCTAGCATGCATCCTTCATGTACTGAAGATAGTGTTTGTGTCTTTGCTCGGTGACTCAGATGAAAGGGGGTGCATGCCTTCAGAACAGGTGGTACTATTGTACAGATGTCTAAGTATTTCCCTATTACCAAACCTTATTTTGGTGCTCGCAGTCTAGTGTAGGCTTCTCTTTCCAGCCGACAAATCGACAGACGTGAATAAAGCGGAAGGAGGATGCGGTACAATCACTTTAGAGAAAGGTTTTTGTTCCAGTTTGGTTGATTAAGAAACTGAAGGTCAAGTTCAAGGCATCACCTGGGATAATACTTCTAAATATGTCATACCGGGAATGTTGCCCTGTGGTTGTTTCTGCTGTTTGTAGACAAAGGGAAAGCAAAGGAGCAAGCAGACAAGACAGAGCACTTCAGTGGAACCCCGCCACCTCCTGCAGCTGCGCCGGGGCTCCTCATTGGGATGTCCCAGCACATCCTGCCGAGAAGAATCCTGATGATTTCTTTTAAATGTACCCGTGTAGGCTCTGGTTTTTTGAGGCAGCAGGCTGCTAAAGCAATTCTGGAGAGAGGCGGGAGCGCTCTTGAAAGGGGACTAAGGAGAATGGCCTTGCTCTAATGATAACAATCCACTGGTGCTCGTCCTGGGCAGTGGCCATGAACGTGGGAGAAATTCAGCGAATATGAGCGTAACTCGTTTGAAAGGAAATCTGGACTTTTCCTCTTATTATCCCCTGATAAACCAGCTGGTCTAGACACCGTAGTTTCTTGCATCTGTATTTGGATATGTATAAAAATATTGGGCCTATTTCCCATATTTTCGTAAGGGGACAACGGTGAGGAGGGAATGGAACAGATAATGGAGGAAGTATGCGGAACAGTATGTGCAATCCACGTGTCCCGGGTAGTCAGTTGCAGAAGAACCTCCAAAATCATAGAACCCACTTCTTGCTTTCTGTTTCACTGCAAATGGTTCCCAAGTGCAAATGATCAGAGAGTATTCAAGGGTTTACCAGAGTGAAGGTTTTCTACGGAAACACAGAGACTGTTGGGAATGGTTGTAATGGAAACAAATGTATAACTGGGCTCAGAGACCTGTACAGAGAAGGACACGAGTGTGGTCGTCATCTGACAAAAAATATATTGGCTTTTAAAAATCTTTATTTTTATTTTATTACATTTATGTTACATAGATTGGAAGATTCTGGTGTACTAAAATGCCACAAGTACAAAGAATTTCAGCAAATAACACCGGTTTCCCAAAAGAAAAAAAGGAAAGCATGAGAAAGAGAGAAGAAGTTACTTGGACGTAAACGTTCAAAGCTATGGGACTTCTAAAACTGGGAAGAGTGACAATATTACAGGATGTGGAAGGATAAATTAAAAATCTCTAATCCACAATAGCTTTAGAAAGGGGGGAAAGGCAGACAAAGAGGTGAATGATTTCATAAAGTTACATGCTGTCCTTATGTGAATGAAAACTTACGTCATATTTATTAATTATTCTATTCCTTGATAAATAAGGGTATGAAGTGAAAACGGAACTTACTTATTTCTCTTAACAACCCGAATCTAAAAACAGACTTGGAATAAAATCTGTCTGGGCAGGTTCCAAGTAAATTTAAACACGTTTAAGTCCCATTTGTTTCGATGATAGAGTTAATTGCGTGCCTAAATTTGTTCTAGTTGAAACCAGCGGCACCTAAGAGAGCTTAACCTTTCCAGAATCATGGCCATTGATTTTCAAGGTGTGTTCTTCCCCCTCTAGTTAAGATTGGATCTAGACTAAATATTTAATTGAATATTTAACCTCCATCAACGGCTTGCTTCCAAAACAAATTAGCATTACTGCAGAAAGCAACAAAAAGACACCTTATTTATCTATTATTTGTTTGCACTTTGGAGTTAAACATGCCCACTTTTCGAATCTAAATGTAGTGGGCAACCAACATCAGAAACAATTACTGTATTTTGTTAAAAATTCATTACTTATAGGGAAGAAGACACTATCTTAAGTATATTTCAAATAGATAATAACTTTGGAAACATGAGTTAACGGCCCTTAAATACCATAGACTGAGATGGGATCACAAGCGGAAATCCGACCTACTGGAATTAGTGGGATTTAAAAGTGTTTCACTTGGCAGGAGCTCTCCACCTGAATTTATTCATAGGTCTATATAAGCAGGCTCTCCCCCCCACCTTAAAAAATGTATTTTAGAAGACTAATAAAACAGCACAGCGAATACAGTGCGCGGAAGAATGGCTTGAGGACGTTTGCATTAAAATCTGTATTTGACAAGCTGTGTTGCAATAGCACGGCATTGCTTTCATTCTAAAAGAAAAGCCATGGATTGGTAAAATAGCTTCCCACTTCTTGTTTGGAAGCTTTAAATAAATTGTATGTTCTTATATTTATTTTTGTGCCAGTACCTAGAGATTAGACATATCTCACCATAAGACAACCACAGCACACACACACACAAAGAACACATTGAACAGATTATCATCACAAATCCCCTAAATCTAAATTGAAAGTAATTTCCTTGGAATTCATTTCCTTGCGCTTAGGATGGGGGGGGGGAATACATTTCGGTTAGATATTTGTGTGTGACATGCACGGAATGGCAAAGTAATGCTATAATCTGTTTTCCCCCCTATAAACACGTTGCCGCATATACGTGCGCATCTATTTGTATAAAGCAGATGTCTTTCAGAACACCTTGTAGGTTAAAAGAAGAAGAGGCGTTTGCATGTTATGGAACGGAGATTTTGTGGAACAAAGGAAACATTTTGAACTGTGCATTTTTAAAAAACCAAAATAATCTATATTTACATAAACTCCTGTCCCTTTTTTGTGTAAGTGTCTGTGGTATCCTATAATCTCCACCAAACCTCCACAGCGACGTTCTGTTCCCCGCCCGCCCCGGCTCCTTCCACGCAACCGCAGCTCTGCATTTTCTGTCTGAACGGAGCTGCCTGCTGCTATTATCACGAGTCTCCCCAAGGTAAGCGGGGAGGGCGCCAGGCTGGAGATGCTCCCTCCTCTCCGCCCCCTCCCCCCAGCCCCCTCCCAAGCCAGGAAGTCACAAATATTGCATTATAGCAGCATTTCGTGGAGAAAGCATACAAAAAGCCTCCTTAAGGCGTTCAAAAATAGCAACCTAGCAGCAGGCTGGCCGTCATTACCGACCGCTTCGAAGGCTTAGATGCACATTAGCTACCTTTCACTTAATAGGGAATAAAGCGAAGAATTGTGCCTTGGGTGCTCCCTGCTTCCCAGACGAACGGCACCCTTAGGTCCTTTCAATGATGCTCTCGAAGGGCTCTGCAAATGCAAACGCTTGGCAGGATACCCGGCACCCCCTCCCCCTCCCTTGCCTTAGAAGGCAGGTTTCTAAAACCTCCAGGCATCTCTGCAAAGCCACAACCTATAATCCACGCGAGACAGGAGGACGCTAAGGCTGCAGACAAGCCCCCCCCCCGCGCGCGCCCTGGTTCATTCTTAGTTGGTCTCCCCTTCCCTCCCTCCCTCCCAACAGATCCTTAATTTTCTCCTTTGTCTGAAAGGATTGATCAGGCAGGGCTCCGAGGGAAATGGCCAGCCAAAGGGCTCCAGCGCCCGGTCCTACAAACCACCTTCTCTCAAACCTGCCCCCCCCCCTTACTGTATGCCCAAGGCTGCCGCAGATTTCTTGAAGGCCAGGAGGGGAATCCACGTAGGTGGCGTCTCCTATCCTACGCTGGTCAGCTCTGCCGTTGTCTGCTTCGAGACAAGCTGAAGTTGACTGCCAAAAGTGCCATAAACCCCCCTCCCCCCACCCCGGCCAGTCTAGAACTGCTTTTGGTTCTCCTAGACGCGTCGGGTTCAATTAGAGCTTGAAAAAGTCCCCCCCCACACACACACACACAAGTGCAAAGAAAGTTGTTTGCCAGGGCAGAAGAGGCGGGGCCAGTCTATGCAATGGTGGCGCCTTTGTTATCCACGGGGGGGGGAATCCTTCAGAGAGTCAATGTGTCGGGAGAAAGGGGAAAGGAAGGGGATGAATCCATTTTTCATATCAAGGACTGGAGCAAGGGAAGGTTGGGCAAGGAAACCTTTTCTTTACCCCCCCCCCAAAAAAAACAGGGCAGAGGGAAAATAAAAGCAAAAGGCTCTCGTTAAAAACAATTGGCAAGCATCAGTGTCGCATATTTCTGCTCCTTTCCCCTACCCCCCCCCAAAGAAAAGAAATAAAACCGTTTTATAGTCCCACACAGACCCAAGCGATCTGTAAATAGTCCTTTGATGACACGCTTATCTCCTGTTTTCATCCACTCTCTTGGCAAATAGGACAAGCAGAGGAGATTAATTAATAATTTCAAGTTCAGCTCACAAACGTTGAAGGCCCATAAAAGTTCTTGCGGCGATCCAAAATAAAGAGTTCATTAAAGGGATATGTCCAAAGCCTTTGATTTGCGATTGGTAGCCCTTGTAAAAGAGAGAGAGAAAGAGAAAGAAAGAAAGTGTGTGGGGGGGGTAAAAGGCATATAAACATGCTAATACATTCGTTTACACCACTACAAAGTAATTACTGGTTAATATTGATATTTAAAGCTTAGTATAGTTAAATCGAACACAGGAAAAATACATAATGAGAGTTCCCCACCCCCCAAGATCCAACATGATTAGATTTGTTATTGAGTCAGTTAGGATAAGCTCAGCAATAAATAAACAAATCGATCCTGACATTTAAATCCCGAGGATCTCCAGTATGTACAGTAGGGCTGTTACTCGCCCGTATATAAATACAGGATTACATCTCAGGGAACAGTAGAGTGTATATTTAAAAGTGAGATTTCTCCCACCCCCCACCCGTTCCCCATCCCAAGTTTCCTTTCCATAGTTTACAAAAAGGTCCACTCCCTCCCGCCTCCCAGAAAGATAGGAAATCTGTTCGGTTCCCAGACTGCACCAAACCCAGAATCCGTTGTTTTGTGGCCTTTCCCCCTTGTGATAATTAGACCCAGCTAAGCAACCTTTCTGCATCCCCATTGTAGCACAACGGTGCAGAAGAGCGGGACCGGCTTCCTGTAGGTGTTGCTGTGTTGTTTGGCCCCGCTTCCCTGCTTTCTTTGGCTCTCCCTGGGTTGCGAGTGTGTAAAAGGGTTTTATGTGCAGCCCGGCCCTGTGCCTGCTTACTCAAGAAGCAAATGCCACTGAGTTCAGCGGGCCCTACTCACAAGTCTGTGCACTGGAGTGCAGGCTGGGGCTCTCGCTCTCTCAGTCTGCCCTTTCCTCGGCCAAATTCTCTCGGCAGCTTTGTTAGGAAGGGCGAAGCATCTCCCGGGCCAGGCTCTCTTCTGTCTCACAACCACCCTAGACGTTCACACGCCGGTTCTAAGCAAGGAGAGTCTACTGGTTGCAGTGAACCCAGTGCAATCGGCGGGACTTACTTCCGAGGAGTACGTTTCAGGGTCGGTGTGACGTGTGGATCGCTTAACCTGTCCTTGGTTTCCTCAAGGATTTCGCTTAGCTCGGCTAATGCTCTCTCTCTCTCTAACCTGGTGGGCTGCAATTCAAAAGATTTCCTGGCATGGCAAGGAACAATAAAATCCAAGCCACTGGCTTTCACGCATGTGGGAGTGGAGAGAGCGGAGAGCCTGGCTGGGCGAGCATCAAGTATCACGAAATACCTGGAGCAGAGCTGTGCTGCAGCCGCCCAGGCTACCCGAGGTTAGCATGTAGGGAAGGGAAGGCAGGCAGGGCTCTGAGCGCTTCGGAAATGAACGTGAGGGCGAGTCGTGTCATCCCTTCACCATGGAAATCGGTACAGACTTGACCCCGGCACATTCTTCCCGACCACGTCTTCAGCACAAGCCTGCGGGGCTGGGTGAGTGAGTGAGTGTCTTCGGCAGGAACACATCACAGGGACCCGAGGCTGTCGGAGCCCGGCTTCCCAGCAGTCAGAGCCTGGGCAGAATTACAAGATTACCCGGCACCTCTCCGAAGCCGTTCAACAAGCTGTGGAAAGGGGAGGGGGGCTCCGCGCGCGTTTCTAATTGCATCCCCTGCTTAATGGGCTCGAGATCTCCCGATACGGGCGGGGGCGGGCGGGGGGAGCTGGTGAGAAAAGGGAGAGAAAGGGAAATGCGCTGAGGAGGACAGAAAGAAAGAGGGGCCACGCGTCTCCCTCCCCCCCCCCCCTAATCATCCACGAGGCCCGCCTGAGTTACATTTAAGATTTCTTGGCTTTGGCCAAAAGACCCAAGTGACGATCTGTTGCTTCCCTTGAGATGGCTACAAAGAAGGGGAAGGAGGGGGGGGAGGGAGGGAGAGGGCCCTTACTCGCAGCTTGTCAATTTCAACATTTGGTCACGTGACCAGCGCCTCCCTGCTAAGGATGGGGATAGATTTCCACGTCAGCTTACGTCTCCAAATTTCTTACTTCACGGATCTGCTTCAAAGAGGCAGCTGCATTAGAGAATCATGTTAAGCTCGGCTAATGCGGAGAGCCCGAGGTAGCCTAATGATGGATTTTGATGAGCGTGTTCCTTGTTCCTCTAACATGTATTTGCCAAGTTGTACTTACTACGTTTCGGGTCCTGATTTCTCCAGCCTCCCTTCCTTCCTGCCCCAGACCCCGTCTTCTCGCCCCATGACATACTCCTACTCCTCCAACCTACCCCAGGTCCAACCTGTGCGAGAAGTCACCTTCCGGGAGTATGCCATTGATCCGGCCAGTAAGTGGCACCCCCGGAACAATCTCCCCCACTGCTACTCGGCCGAGGAGATCATGCACAGAGACTGCCTGCCGGCCACCAACACGGCGGCGGCGGCGGCGGCGGCGGCCAGCATGGGCGAGATGTTCGGCAAAAGCCCGGCCAACGTCTACCACCACCCCGCCGCGGCCGGCACCAACAACGTCTCCTCCAATTTCTATAGCACGGTGGGGCGGAACGGGGTGCTGCCCCAGGCTTTCGACCAGTTCTTCGAGACCGCCTATGGCACGGCGGAGAACCACGCGGACTACGCCGGAGAGAAGAGCGGCGAGAAAGCGCCGGCCTCGGGAGCCGCTCCGGTGGTGGCGGCGGCGGCGGCAGCAGCCACGGCGGCGGCAGAGGAGAAGGAGAGACGGCGGCGGCTGGAGAGCAGCAGCAGCCCAGGCTCGTCTTCCGGCAACAATGAGGAGAAATCCAGCGGCTCCAGTACGTATAAAGGCAGCGCCCTAGCGCTTTTATGAAAGGGACTTGGAAATCTTAGCGCAGCGCCGCTGTTAAATTTTTATATGCTGTTTTATAAGCATATAAGGTTTATGAAGGGCCTTTAGATTTCCCCCAACAAAACTTTGTTATAAAAGGCGAGATCACGTGGTGAGGACTGAAATTGGCCGTGAAATACCCACCGGCCAATGGATGCCTTTTTTTTGGGGGGGGGAGAGGGAAAAAAAGTTTTTCTCCCTTTAAATCAAAAAAAAGAAGAAAAAAGAGGGGAAGGGGGGGAGGTTCTATACTCAAAGTCTCGAAAATATAATAACGCACGTTTTGCGCCTGTAAAATTCGCCCAAAAGGGGATTTCAGACTCCTTTGATATCCATGTAATCCTGTGATTTTTTTCCTTTTTTTTTTTTTTTTATAAAAGCCATGTGTTGCCCCAGAAGCCTAGTTAGAGGGTTGGATTCAAAGCCATCCCTGTTTTTAACGATTGCACGAGAATAGTGTTGAACAGATAAAGTAGCCGCCTGCATTGTAGCAATATATTAAACGCAACAAATTAACCTAAAGCTGGCCCTTTTTTGTCTAAAGGAAGCCATTTTCCTAAGGCACTGTGGCAATTACGTGTTGCCGTCTGTCCAACAGTTTGTTGTTCCTTGCAATTGTTATTCAATCTGTCACAGCCGGTTTGGTTTTTTGTTTTTTAATGTGGCATTTTTCTCTCCCCACCCCACCCCAGAAGTCAAGAGCAGGAAAATACCCTTGCAGCCGAGATGTACTAGGAAAGGGAGCGCTGTTGTGTTTCTTTTTTTAAAAAAAAATAGAAGGTAGCACTAATATGTAATGTAAAAGGCCTTGGAAGCGTGCGGGGGAGAGGACGAATAAATGGGCTTCAGAAGAGATTAATTTTGCTTCAAAAACGTAACAGCCACTGTGGCGAGGAATGAGACGCAGCGAAGGGAGAAAATATGGGGGGGGGGCACTTCAGAACAAAGCAGCAGGGCCCGTAGGCTTAACTACTGGTGGTCATATGCAGAGGGATGGGTATTTTCTAAAGAAAGAAAAGAAAAGGAGGCATAGAAAAGCAACAGCAGGAGAAGTTTAAGATTAAAAGCATCCTCAATAAGCAGGGAGGCATACGAGCTGTCACCCATTTGGAAGGTACTATTGGACTGTTCCTAAGCAGGTCCATTTGAAAATGAGACCCGTGTTATGTTATGGGGTTTACTCTAGCAGGGTGTTTTTAGAATGGCAGCCCATGACTGCTGAAATTGAAATTTCAGTAGGCTCCTCAGACTGAAGAACACGGTTGAAGCTCTCATCTTGGGTGACCCATCTTTAGCTACAACCTTTCCAAATGTCTTGCACAAGCCCTGGTCTAGGTAGAATCCTGCTTTCAGCATTTGTTCCGCCTTGTGCTTCTCGGCACTGTGCCTGCGGGGCGTACTGTCCATCCTGGGAGGCAATCCTGTGCACGCTTCCTTACCTAGGGAACTCAAGCAATATTCCCTTTGATTAGGCCTGCACAGGATGACGCTGTGGGTCTGTCGTTTGAAGTGGATGCTCCATGCCATTATCTTCCCTTGTGGCATGCACAAGGGATTTTTTTTCTTACTTAAGGTTAATTTAATATGTGCATAAATGCTGAGTAGGAGAGAACTAGCCAGGTAGTAAGCCAAAGGCTTGTTTTCACATGAGTGTCCCTTGATCAAATATGTACCGCCATCCCTCCCTCATCCATATGGCCCCAGACTCACTGGCTTCTGCCTTTATCTTTTCATTCCACAGGTGGACAACGTACCCGTAAAAAGAGATGCCCATACACCAAATATCAGATTAGAGAATTAGAAAGGGAATTCTTCTTCAGTGTCTATATAAACAAAGAGAAACGCCTCCAGCTCTCCCGAATGCTCAACTTGACCGACCGTCAAGTAAAAATATGGTTTCAAAACAGAAGAATGAAAGAGAAAAAAATTAACAGGGACCGATTACAATATTACTCAGCTAATCCACTACTTTAAAACTCGTAGCATTTTTCAGAACGAGATTAAATTCAGATCTCGCCCTTGACAAGGTCAAGCCACAAGGTTACCTATGAGAAGAAGTTTTGTAAGATGATGGAGGACTCTGAAAAACTAGGTGTCCCCCCCTCGTGTTTCTTTTAAAGCAAAAGTACAGATTTTTTTTTCTTTTTGAAGTCCTGCTTGACGTATCAACTGGAATCAGTTTGGAGCCCAATATCTTTTGGTCCGCGTTCAGTTTCCACTTCTTATCTTCACACACCACAGTTCTGTTAACGGGGAGTGAAGTATTGGCTTCAGAATCATTTGAACTTTATTAACTTGGTTTACTGTGGAGCGTTGGTTGGAAGGATACACATGGCAGCATCCGAGTTTGAGGATAAATGAAAAAAGCCAAGCCAAAAAAGAGAATCTTCAAATGCCCCCTTCCCTATTTTGCTATAGATGCACAACCGGCTGTCCCGCATTACCCTTCCTTCCCTCCCTCGTCTTCCACAAGAAGGTTTACCCTCCTTACCAATTAAAATCTAAAATGCTTTTAAAAAAATGCTTAATTCCTTGCAAGGCCAATCATAAATGTCTGCTGAGAACCGACGTTGAATATAACTGTGCTGCGTTAGCGAGAGAAATGTCCTATAAGACTTGACGAGCTCCTTTTGAAACGATTTCAGGTACCACTTTGCCATATATGGTAAAGAAACAATCACGGACCAGGCGAATTCCTAGCAATTCGAATTCGCTCTCGTTTTAATGAGTAACGACTGTCGAAATGTGGCCACCCTTTTTGAGACAAATCATAATGTTTGTATTTATGTGCTTAAACAATGGGGAGCGGTGGAGAGAGGGATACAGAAGGACTAATCTAATACTTGCAAAAGGGTAAATCAGTTTAAGGAAGCTTCTGGCTTCTGTCTCACAATCTTTCTTCAGGAAATACCTGTGGACAACGACAGTTTGGCAAAGACCGCGCGACACTTAATTTGACTTTGGATGTATCCAATGCACTGAGATCAGACCCTTAAACTAAGAAAGGTTTCCTTAGAAGGCCCAGCAGACAGACCTTAATGTAGAAAGCCAACGATGTAAATAGGATGAATTCGTTTCCAAACCTTGCTGTCCACTGTTAATGTCGTAAGTTCTACTTGGTCATTCAGACAGCAGAATCAAAGAATGGAGAGTTCCTTGGAGTTATTTTAAGTATATATAAAGAAATATATTTCCCAGCAGGAACCAAAGCGACAGAGAAAGAGAGAGAACCGTGATAAAAAAAGAACTATTTAAAATTCTATATCAGTTTACAAAGAATATGTGTTTTATTGTAAAGGTCATTTGCTGTTGAGAATATCTGAATGTATATTTCATACAAGAATGGTGTTTTTCAAGACTTGTACATTTTAAAAATGATGTTTTTGTTGGTATACTTTTGAAAAGGTGTCGGGTTTGTCTTTTTTTAAAAGATGTGAAACACACCGTGTAGGTTGTTTTTAAAAATTACCACCTTCCAAGATGGATGCAATTTCTTTACACAGTTCACAAAATGCAATACATTTATAGCCCATCACTGTTTGAAATATGTATGGTCATATTTGTATATACAGATTTCTTTTTAATATGCGAACGTCTTTGGTTGCATGTATACAGTGGAACGGTGCACAACTAAAATAAACATGTGGGAAATTTATATTTTTATCCTTAGTGTTACATTCATGGGGATTCTTTTATCTGGTCTGAGGTTTTGAATCAGGCTGACTGAGATGCTGGGGCGAAAATTCCACTCACCTATTGTTGCTAGTCATTCAGGACAGGCCGGAGCAACATGTCTGGTATTCATGAATGCGTAGGCAGAGTCCAGCTAGAATGAGGCCAGGTTTTGCTGGTTTGGGGGGGGGGGAGATCAGACCTTTAAAATAATGGCAAATTACAGAGTTTATGGGGGGGTTGTTAGCAGATGTAAAACACGCCAGATAAGCTCATGCATTAGCTGGCTTCAAGGTGCTCTTGGTTATTTCAGACACCCTGTGTTTAAAAGCACTGTTTGAAAGCATAAGCAATGTTTGTGGCGGAGTTCGCTCTGCAAAATGGCATTTGTAGCTGCGCCGGAGATAGCTGTGAGTGGCTCCTAGGAAAACAGTTTTGTCTGAAGGGCAACAGGCATGTGATTGGGACCGAAATGCTTTGCAGAGATCTATGGGGCAGGGGGACGACGACTGAAAAACCCCAGAGACATTCGTGAGGAGGTGACAGGAGGCTGATAATTCTTCCCTTTTGTTCTTAATCAGGAAAGAAAGCACATACCTTTTTTCCCTATTGTTTATTGGCTTTGAACTTCTGTATTGCTTTGGACATCACCCATAACCTTGAGGTGAAGGGCTAAATGGCTCTGGGCTTTTGCTGACAACCCCCACCAAGCCAGACAGCGTCTGGTCAAAGGAAATGTACAAAGATGAAGGGGGGGGGGAGTGGAGCGGAGAGGAAAACTTGTTTGTTTGTTTGTTTGGCTAGCATGCTACAAAGGAATGCAGCTCTTTAAAGCGGGAGATAGAAAGAGAGGTGGAGAAGCGGAGACAGACCCGCAGAGGAATAGACGGATGGTCATAAAACGTCCGACCAGCCACTTCCTTTCCTAGTTAAAAATTAACTGGTTACTCATGGCTAGCCTGAGTCATGGCGTTTCTCTGGGCTGTGGAGGAGATGGTGATTTCCTGGCCCACTACTTGTCGCAGTTTGTGTGTGTGTGTGTATGTTTTAAAGCACATGCACATCCCGGGCGTTGCTGGGACGAGGGACCCATACAAGTGCCCATGACCTGCCAGTTTGCATCTTTGGAAAGCAGGCCTATAAACGAGGGCGAAGATTCGCGGCCATCTCAGAGCTGCAGAGGTTAGATCCGTGCAGGGCAATTGTCTGGAGCGGTAGTATCTGTTTGTTAAAGAGAGCATCAGGGAGGATTGGTTGGTAGGTCTGTCCTGCTTTGGAGCAGGATCGCCACAAGATGGCGTCCTTCAGATCAATGTCAAAGCCGTAGTGGGAGAAGGAGGGGGGAGGAAGGGGGGGATTCTTGGCCTTTGTTCCCTTTACATTCTAGGAGTTGCACGTTATATTATTTCACGTTCCACGGTCAGATTTGCTAAGGTAAGCCGAAGGCAGTTGAGCGCTCCTTCAAGGGGAATAAAGCGAGAGTCCAGAAGTTGTATCCAGGACTGACTTCCTCGGGCTGCGAGCGCGCCAGAGCCGTGAGTATTTCCTTCGAGCCTCAGCTTGGAAAGAGGAAGGACCTTTTACCAAGGTACAGCCCGAGTAACCTTTATATCTGCTTAAGCCTGTTTGGAAGGGAAAGGCCATGGGTGTGGATGTCTTTTCCGTTAGGTCTTTAAACAACTCTTTTTTTTAAGGCTTCCTAATTCTGGGTGTGCAAACTTTGGAAAGCGGGAACCTGGAGAAAGGTTTCAGGTAGAACTCTAATGCGCAGGCCATGTGGTGGTAAAACAAACGTAAGCCAGGACGGTGAAATCCTTATGAAAACTGCACCCCTGGAAATATTATGAATCTTGACGTTTATGTGCAGAGCAAGAGGTGCTCTCTATCAACTAGATCTATTGCAGCGAAGACCGAAAATGGCAGATTATTTTGATGGCCTTATTGAATCTGAGCCGTAGGTTATTCATTCCGGTTTGGCAAAGATCATCAGTGTGTGGTTAACAGCAGCATTTATTAAAAGCCTTTTTTCTTCTGAGGCCAACGTCACTTTCCCTCCCCCCCCCATTTCTAAGCGGAAGGTGGAAATCGATATCCTTGGACTCCAAGAGCGAAAGCCCCTTTGGTGCAGCAAGAAATGTTCAATGGCAGTCGGTGCTTGGAGAGAGCCTGGAGCTCCAAACGTCTCTATTGATCTCTATCTAGTATGTTTATGTGAAAGTATTTTGAGAGTGACGCCAAGTGAAAGGCAGCTTAACAGCTCAGGGTTTGGCTTGGCATCCTCGGCCTGACCACGCTGGGCCGTTGAGGGCAGGGCCTAGATCCCATCAGCATTGCATAGGACCTGTACAGTGAACTGGATTCTTAGAGCGGTAGGCCGAAGCCCAGAGGCAGCGACGCAAACCCCGCCGAACCCAATTTTCTGGACCTTTAGGTTCCTGCTACATGTCCCTCCTTTCTCCCCCCCCTCCCCACGACTCGAAAGATCGGTGTCCTTCATCTCTTGGGTTGACTTGCCTGTGATATGCTTAGGATACAGAGGACAATACTGTGACCGATGCCTGGAAGGGAGATTCCTGTTTTCTGAAGGGAAGCAATGGACTGACCTTGTGATATGGCCTCTCTGTATAGACGAACCTTCCCCCAAGCCCACCACTTCTTTGGGAAGTCCGCCGGTGGGGTTAACTTGTATTAATTCTGCGTTTTTATTTTCGCCCAAGCTGTGTGTTACGTTAGAAGCCTCCGTTCTTCTTAAGGTCTATTTAAAACTGGGTTGCTGAAGTCTGTGTTGAAGGTTTATTATGGAGGGACCCTCGGAACTTGCGGCGGCTATTTCCGATGGGAAGGAAGCCGATTCTTTATTTTGTGTGGGACTGCAGTGCTCGGACTTCCCGCAACCAACGTGTGTTTGTTTCATAGTTTAATTTCGAGACGTTGATCGGCAGCGTGGCTTGTAATCAGGGATGGGCGGTGCTTGAGAAGTACTGGGTTTAAGAGATGATGCCCCAATAACCATCCGTTTAAAAAAGACATATGGAGGACCCCTCTCTATTGCAAGAAGAAACCCCAAAAGGGTTTAGTATGGCCGATATATTTTTCCATGGCTTCTCTCTTTGTCAGAATGTAAATGTCTAACTTGCAGTGGCTTAAAAGAACCCACTGGATATAAAGTAGTTGCTTACAGGCCTCATTCGAAAAGAGGCTTTTGTTGCCAAGGAAGCGCATATTTCTTAGGCCCCCCCCTTCTCCTAAATTGGGAAGCGGAGAATGCTAAACTACTGGCCGTTTGTCGCTGAGTAAGCGATATTATTTTCCATGTCTCTTCTCAGGGAGACGCTGCAACCCCCTGGGACTTAGTCCCCGGTGAAAGGAACAGCGCTTACTTGTGAGCAAATGGGCATGGGTGGGGAGCCCCACACGAGGACAGGCTCCCCCTCCCGCCTTTCCTGGTTATTCTTTTTGACATCTTGTTTCAGCCGGCTATGGTGGAAGCGCTGTTGGAAGCCAACGTTGTTTTCCGTGGGGAAGTTGTTGCTTGGGATGGGATTGTCTTTCCAGGAAAATGAGCTCAGAATTTGCAGCCAGAAAGATCATGTTTTGATGGAGCGGTGCTTGTGTCTGAGTCTGAAAGCAGTAGCGCCTCGCCAGATCGCGCCGAAAGCAAAAAATAGCTACGAGTAGGCGCATGGTGTAGTTCTTTTTTTTAAACTGCAACCTCTTGTTTTCTGTGCCTCGCAGTCGACTCGGGTGGATTAATATGCAGATCAATACACCCTGCAGATTTCACTCACCTCCTTCTGTATTCAGAACCACTCGGAGGCTGCAAAGGGAAGCGCCCTACGGGAACCCATTTTCCAAAGGGGCAGCGCGTCAGCAGTGCAATCCTAAACAGTCCCTCGAAATCCACTGGCGTCAATGGCCCCAGAAAGGTATGATTCGCTTTAGGAGTGGACTGTAAGTTTATAGTTTTGAGGCACCTGAAAGAGGCGCAGGTTTTCTTTCTAAGTAGAGGTCCTCCGGTCTGCCCAATGCTTTTTTTTTTTTAAGTTCTTCTTTAAACTGTGGCGAGCACTGAGTCCGTCGGAGTTCAAAGCGTCCTTCGGGTGTTCGGGAGCTTCGAGCCTAGAGACTTGGCCCAGGCCTCAGCGCTCTCTTGCACGTTTACTTGGCAGAGGTGCCCTTGACTTCAAACTGAATTTACGTCCCAGTAAATGGACGTGAACGAACCCGAGGCTGTGGCCCTGAGAGGGGAAAGAGGTCCCCGTCTGAATTCCTTCCCCATCAACATCCTCAGCATAGTGAAGTCTGGCAGCGATCCTGCTCTGGTTTCCCGCACATAAATCCCATCCATATCAATGGGAAACTAACTCACCAGAAACGGTGCGCAGGAATCCAGCCAGACCAGAATTCAAGCTGCCAGAGGCATTGGGGTTTAAGACGCTAAGGCAGTCTGGATTTGAAAGGGAATAAATCTCTCCAAACTCGACTGTAGGTCATTCTTATTCCCCCCCCCTCTCCTCTCTTCCCCTTTTTACCACGAAAGAATTTCGAAGTGAAGATAAAAATTACTGGGATAGCCATTTGTCACCTTTCTTGGCACGGAGATGCGGTTCTTAAACTGCCTGATGGAAAGCCGCCTGTTTGGGAATTTATCCAGAGGGAAAACTGGGTTGGCACGCGGTCGCATTCTTGACAAGTGACACGTCCAATATTAAAGAAGTACTCACTGATTGCATTAATTTAGGCCAGGATTTACAAAACGCGATCTGCCGCTTTAGACTGAAGGGCGGGCAGCTTTCGCAGTCCCGTGGTCAGCTTTGATGCCCCTTCCCTTTCTTCCTTCCCTTCCTTCCTTCCTTCCTTCCCCCCCCCTCAGTTTGCCCCATGTCAAGAATATAAAGCTCGCCTTAATTAGCATACAAGCAGAACGGCCGTCCCTTGATTAACAGTGTTCTCTACCTCTGGGTTCCTCGTGGAAATAATAAATGAGTAAACCACTCTTCAGGAAAGAAAGAAGGAAAGAAAGAAAGAAAGACTTTAAATAAGCTCTGGGTTGAGGTCTGGTGTCTTATTTATCTCTTCGAGTTTGGGGTTTGTTTGTTTTTATTCAGTCCAAATTCATAAAACAGCTCAACACCTCTATTAATCTAGCCATTATATTTCTCATGGATCAATAAAGTTTTATTTGGATGGAGGATTCGGCCACCGACTCGAAAAGACGTTTTTGCTATCAAAACCTACTCCCTGGTACCAGGCTCAATGTACTCTCTAAGCTGTGGAGTCTTGTGAGAAGAAATTCTTCTTTGCGAGCTACTGGCATTAAAGTTGTGGGCGAGGGATTTGGCTACTGCATAAATTAGTTTGCTCTGGAGCCATCCTTCCTGAGCTAAGACAAAAATGTCTGAGCCGGAGGCTAAAAAACGGTGAGCTAGCTCACACCAACTCAGCTTAGAGGGAACACTGACCAGGCTGCTTCCTTCGTCCTTCGGAGCAACGCGGTTGTGGGACCGGCCTCTTGCTTTATCGCCTCCGACCGCCCCCCCCCGGCCGAGTTTGTTGGCAGGGGCCAAATGAAAAAGCAGCCATCCCTCATCCTGTGCCCAGCATAATAGTCTCAAGAAATGCTATAAAGCTCTGCTTAATGTCCGAGACACATTGTTAAGTGTTTAAAATGTGGCCGCTATGCACAATGCCCGCCAAAGTAGTTTAGTTGCTCCAGGATTGACCATTATCTTTTATAGTTAAGAATCAAGTGCACATTATTAGTTTAACTTCACTGGCTTTGATGATGCGGAGTAGCTGCTGGGTCGCTGCTTGGCCTCGCTAGCGATTGAAGAAAGCGCCGAGCCGAGTTCACCAGCTCCGACACCGGTCCAAAAACGCCTCCCACTCCACGCGAGCCGCCTTACCGTTGACCTCGCCGGGCTCTGGATCAGGCCCCCAGTGCCTTGACCGTCGTCAGAGCCGGGCTCTGGGCTCCCATAAAGACAGCCATAAAAAAAAAAATGCCCTGGATGTGAGCGGCCGGTTGCTTGTTGTCCCCTTCTTTGGGTTCAAAGAACCGATGGCGCTCATAAAAGCAGTCCCCTGACGGCGGAGGGGTGTGTGTGTGTGTGTGTGTGTGTGTGTGTGTGTGTGTGTGTGTGTGTGTGGGCGGGTCACACTGTGGAGAAGGGGGGGGTAGTGGAGGTTCCGGAGAGTCAAGGCGAAAGTCCCTGCTCAGACACCGCTTCTCCTCTTCCTCCGCAACGAGGCCTCCCCTGAAGTGTAGCGGTGCAGGATAGTTCCAGTGGGCCCGGCACTTTCTGTGTAAATCCCATGTGGGGTAACTCCAATCCGGGCCTCTTGACCTGAATGGGTTTAGTTGGGAGTGACTCTGCAAAGGACTGGCCTGAGGCACCCGAGGTGTGTTATCTGGGGGCTTCCCTTCCTCGATGTGACTCCTAGACCTTGATTGACCCATCCGTCGCCTCTCTCGTCTTCCCGCCCGCTCGCACTATTTTTAAAGGCCTTTCCAACAGGGCCTATAAATTCGCCATCATTTTATTTAGACTGGGAAGGATTTTACAGACGTTTACGGCCTTTTCCTTCACCTCCCTCCCTTCAGCGCAATAGGCCCCTCCCTTTTACCAAGGTAGCCGGGGTAAGAGGGTTTTTTTTTAAGCATTATTTTAATAACTTGGAAAGGATTTCCGTTAAGATTTTTAAAAGCTTGCGACTCATTTCTATTTGATCTGGCAAACGGAAAGCAAACACGCCGGGCCAAGGAGTGGGCTTCTCCCGGGGTGGAACTTTTCTTTGAGATTCCTGATGCGAGGCGAGAAAAGCCTTTGGAAGGTGAAGGCGGAACTAGGCTGAGGGCGGGGTCCTATTTCATTATATTTAGATCTGTATTTATAACGCTAAGCCTATTGATAATAAGGGCTCCCATCTACTAGCCAATAAAATGGTTCCTTGTATGGCATTCATTTTGTTAGCGGTTGATACGGCCCTCCTAGGAATCTGATAAGGGCCTGTTCTCTACACATTAACACATTGTATGGTAAGTCGAGCTTGGGGACATACAAACAATATCACCACAAGGAGGGGGCGCGGCGGGGGGGGGGGAGATGGAGAACTGTTTCTACCGGCTGCTGCTCCTGGTTGGCTTGGAGGGTTACGTTCTGCTGGAAGCCTTCAGGCGTTAGAGGCAGCGGTCTAGTTCTTGGCGGGTTAGCGGTGGGGGAGAGGGGAGAGAGGGGTCCAGGTTGAAGCCAGAGGCTCTGCTTTTCCATAAAGGACTTTAGGAGGCCGGCAAAAGTGGTCGCGACCTCGAGCAGGCTTCCGGGCCGACCACCGTAGAACCTCAAGAGGGCCTCCTCTCCTTTTTGCCTTGCCCGGAGAAACTCCCTTTTGCGTCCTGTCGTCTTCTGTGCCGCTTGAGAATAGCCAGTCTCTGCGGGGAGAATGGCAACCGGGGTTAGGGCTGGTGGTGGGCCGGGTCCTGGCGGCGGCCACAGCAAGAGCGCCGCTCCCGGTGGCGAGGGGGGGGGGATGGCATTTGGCGATTTCACAGGGGCCCGAAGTCGCCAGGCCAAGCGGCCTTGTTTGAACGCCAAGGGTAAGCGCCGTAGGAGAGCGGAGCTCTGAAAGGCATCGCCCGTCCGCGGTGAGGCTGGGGCTGGGGCAGAAGCCGAGCCTCCCCGGTTTCCCTGGCATGCCGAGCGCTTCGAAGGGCTTTAATGGCAGGAGCGGAGAGTGCCAGGACGGAACCCGGTGGAAGATTTACTGAACAATATTGAATTGATCAAAAGAATATTCCTGCTCGCTGGGGAGCAGACGCGGGCCATCATTTAAGTCCGACCAGCTGGGGCGGTTTGGAAGGGGAACACGCCAAGCACGGATCTGTAGTCTTTCCGTGTGAAAAGGGGGGAGGAAGGAGACTTTCATGTGCATGCATGTCTGGCATATGTATCTAAGGCGTTTTTGTTCCAGGACAGTTTGTAGGGTTTCAAAACGGCACCAGAATTTCACCACCACCCCTCCCCCCCCCCGCTTTTGCCTCAGAAAATCTATCTGCTCTGTCTGTCGGCTTCCCAGGCTGTCTGCTGTCTGACTGGTATCTTCGCCACAAATACAGACAGGGCACCCTCGAGCAGTGCTTTGTAGCCTGGACAGGGAGAGAGATTACAGATTCAACTAAATTATCCAAACGAGGACGCTGGAGGGAAATTTGCAGGCTATCAACTCTTAAATATCCCCCCCCCCCCCCTCTCTCTGTGTACAGAAGTGATATCATGTTAAATTCTATTTACACGCAAAGGGTTCTGA
>NW_015170898.1:1219970-1230420 GCF_001447785.1 Gekko japonicus | reverse complement strand
GCCCCAGACAAAATTGTTTCTTTGTTGCTCAACATTTTGGGGTTAAAAAGACACTTCATCTCTGAGGCCACAATCCTAGGCAGACTTAGGGGGAAAGTAACACACACACACACACACACACACACACACACACACACACACACACACACGCTACTGAAGACAGTGAGACTTTCGTCTGCATAATGCAGGCAATAAGGACTCCGGTGCAAGTCCGCCTCAAAAAGCAAGAGCTTTCTCTCCGTTATAGTAGCTGACATTTGGAGGAGTCATTCGGTGGCTTTATGGTGTCCCTAGCCTTTCAGTGCTCTTGAGGGGGCCAGGTGGGTTCAGAACCTTCAGTGGCCCGTGATACCTGGTAAAGCTGAAGTAGGTAAGCAAGCGCAGGTCCCAGAGCCTAGCCGAATTCTATCCATTGCGGCTTGGTGGCTTTATTAATGTCATCAAAGGCGTTGGCTGCGCAGTGACCAAGAAGAATTCTGGAAAGGCAGGGAACAGACTTCAGGTACAGAAGACCGGATAACTGTCCTGCTCTTTCACATTGTTACATTAGCACGTATGCTAATAGGCGTTTCTTAAATTATGGGTCCCATTAATGTGGAGCAAATTGTTTTCGAATTTGTGTGTGTGTGTGTGTGTGTGTGTGTGTGTCCCGTGTCTCGGCTCGGTGTGCAGGCTTCCCCCCTTCCTTGTAGGCGGACCACAGCAACCGAGCAGGGACATCGATTCCACCGACTATATCTGTATCTATACCTGTATAATACACAGATATAGATATATTGGAAATTCAGAAGTCGCCCTGAGGAGCAGCTCAGTGCCTACGAAACCAAACTGGGAGGGGTTGCTGGTGGAGGCCGGTTTTCCATTGGCTGCACGCACTTGCCGTGGCGCGGGGGTATCTCTAATCATATTCAGCATGTTTTGCACAAGAAATGTCAGCCAGAAAGGGCTATCTGCTCTCTTCGCCAAATTATTCCCCGACTATGGCATGCTCGGAGAGCCCGGCTGCAAACTCTTTTTTGGTGGACTCCCTGATCAGCTCAGCCTCAGGCAGAGGGGAAGGAGGTGGTGGTGGTGGAGGAGGAGGAGGAGGTGGAGGAGGAGGAGGAGGAGGCGGCGGCGGCGGCGGTGGAGTTGGAGGAGGAGGAGGAGGCGGCGGCGGCGGCGGCTACTATCCCAACAACAGTAGTGTCTACCTGCCGCAGACGTCCGATCTGTCCTATGGGCTGCAAAGCTACGGACTGTTCCCCGTGCTGGGCAAACGCAATGAAGGTCCTCCTCAAAGCATTGTCCCCTCCTCTCACGCCTACATGTCAGGGATGGAAGTCTGGCTAGATCCCCCAAGGTCTTGCCGCATGGAAGAGCCGGAGAGCCCGCAGGCGACCTCGTGCTCTTTCGCTCCTAGCATTAAAGAGGAGAACTCCTACTGCCTCTATGACTCCGACAAAGGCCCCAAAGAGGCGGCGGCCACCGACCTGTCGACTTTCCCCCGGCTAAACTCCGAGGTCTGCTCCATGAACAACGTGACCGCTGGGGTACCCGTGCCAGGCTACTTCCGCCTGTCTCAAGCCTATGGCACCGCCAAGAGCGGCGGCGGCAGCGGCTACAGCAGCAACCACCACCACCCACCCCACCACCACCACCAGCAGCAGCATCACCAGCACCCGGGGCAAATGGCTGCTGCCCAGTTCGCCCCGCAGCCCCCGGTGCGCTTTGAGACGCCTCCCGCCCTGCCTCCGGCAGTCCCGCCGCCAGAAGCGCCGAGGAAAGAGAGCGAAGAGTCCTCCCCGCCCGCCACTTTGACTGGCGTCTCCCAAGGGGGGGAGGACGAAGGGCCCGCGTCCTCCTCCACCGCAGAAGAGCTGTCCCCGGCTCCTTCGGACAGCGGCAAGCCCTCCCCGGAGAAGGAAAGCCTAGGTAAGCAAAAACCGGCCCTCCGGAGCCGGACAGGATCCGCCGTGAAACGAGCGCTGGACCGGCGCCTCTCAAACAAAGCCCCTCAAATTGACCTCCTGAACCGCCCGGGCCTGTCTGGGAGCTGAGATGCCGTGGCTAGATTTGCGCAGTGCTTATGTGCTGATGCCCGTCCCTTCGAGTCTCTAAACCCTGGTGCCCTGGGCCGTGGGCGAAGCCAGTGCTCAGCAAAACTGGGGGGTGGGGGGGGGGGGGGGGGGGCGCCCCGAGCGAGGCAGCGGGGCCTGAAGAGATAACATAGATGTTTGTAGAGCGTCCAAAGTAAGCAAGAGGCCCGCGCCAATAAATAAACCCATTAACAGGCTAAGTTCTAGTTTACGATCCTGAATGCCTCTTTGAAAAGAAAGCAGCTGGGCTGAAATCCTCCTTCTATGAAGTGCGATCAAATCAGGCGGGGCGAATGTCCTTCAACGCACAACAAGGGCTGCTGTTATGAATCCAGGCTGGGCGCAACAGAGTGGGGCCCTTCTGCGCCAGGGCCGCTGGGAGCCGGGGAAGAGCCCCCGCAGGGACCCTGTTCAGTGGGGCGTGTGCCGGAGATTCCCGGTCCATTCCCCCCCTCCCCCAAAGAAATCTAAACTTGTTTTCAGAGAGGGTTTTCTGCTTTACTGGTCACCGGCGATTCTGAGACTGTATCTAATGGGACATAAGTTAGGTGTAAAAATATACTGCAGTCTTTTGGTACCTTAAAGGCGAAGTTATTCCATTCTTCATCTAAAAAAGAAACAACTTCCCTGAAACGCTTTCAGGGTGCCACAACAGAGTGACATGTCTGCCCCTCTGATGTGACCTGGGAATGCATTACGTATCTATAGAAAGATGGGACCTCTTTTCTGTCTCACACGTAGAGGCATAAACAGAGATTTCACTGTTGGTTGCTGGAAACGTAACTGTCCTACCACTAAATGGCCAAAAAGTCATAACACAGACAAAGGGAATTTATAGCCCAACAGCAGGCATGTCTCTCTGCAGGTATCTTCTGCTGAATGAAACTGGTTTCACGCCCGAGTAAACCAGGGTACCTGAAATTCCAGCTTTCATTGATTGGACTGGCGTTGGTCAGATTTCGATTATCAGCGGAGCGGCTTTTGATTTAGTAGCGCCTCTGGATTGATAAATATCCAGATATCCCGGGTTTTTGCCTTGAGTCAAACGCCTGAGGAGCGAATCCTTCAGATGAAAGGGAAATCGGAGACCGGCAGGACGCCACTGCCAAAGGCACTCGCCAGGATCGGCGTCAACTCCAAAAACGAGTTTTGCAGGAGAGCGCAGGGGAACCAAGTCCTTAGGCGGGAATGTTCTGGCTGCACTCTAGGGAGGCTAGGACTCAAGAGGGACCCCCGAAAGGGCCCATGAGCAGAGGGAACTCGTGCCCTGCCTTCACTGAAACCCCCTAAGAGGCACTGGGACGTCGTGGGTCCCTGCCTCCCCCTGTCCTGGTGTCTTTTTGGTAATGCCCCTTTCTTACTTTCTCAAAACTAGGCAATTCCAAAGGAGAGAATGCAGCCAACTGGCTCACCGCGAAAAGTGGCCGAAAGAAAAGATGCCCTTATACCAAGCACCAGACCCTGGAGCTGGAGAAGGAGTTTCTCTTCAATATGTACCTGACTCGTGAGCGTCGCCTAGAGATCAGCCGCACCGTCCACCTCACAGACAGACAAGTTAAGATCTGGTTTCAGAACCGCCGAATGAAACTGAAGAAAATGAACAGGGAGAATAGGATTCGGGAGCTCACAGCCAACTTTAATTTCTCTTGATGAACCGACAGGCGCCCCTCCATGGGTTCGAGAGCCAGAAACATTTTGGGTTTGTTTTTTTGTTTTTTTGTTTTGTTTTTGCCTTTAGCTAACTCTCACCTGTATGGATTTGAACGCTTCGATTTCGGTTGTTTTTTGTTCTGTTTTTTCCCCTCAGCCTCTCCATAGCCTCCTGATCACTGATTCGTTGGGATAAAGCCATAATGATGCACGTCGCCCCGCGTCTTGTATTGCCCTTGCTTCATTCTCGGGTCTTGAAAACTCTGACGCTGAGAAACGGCATTTCCAGAACTCTAGATACTGATTTCCCCCCCCCCCTTGAGAAAACTGAGCCAAACTTAGGGGAAGGCAAATTGTATTTCCCCCCTCCAAAGATAAGACGAATCTGTGGAGTGGGTTGAGAGTGAGTTTCAGTCTTTTAAATTTGGTCACTCCGCTTCTTTAGTGGGGGGTGGGGTGGGGGCTGTTGCAGCTTATATCGAGAGCCGACCATTGCGGGTTTCCTAGGATGTCCAGCAGCGAAGCCTGCGCAGAGTGTGGGTTTCTTGGGGGGGGGCCCATATGCTTGACATTACAGCGTCCACGAAAGCGAGAATCTACAACGTTCCTCCCCACTGAAAGACAGGGAAAAGTTTGTGTCGTTTTTAATTGGTTGAATAATGATACTTTCTAGTTATAGGCAAAGACTTTTTTATTCTGGATAGGTTGGGTGATCCCTAGTTATGCTGGACAAGCACATACAAAAAAAAAATGTTAAAAGACTCGTCTTCCAGGTCTTGGAGGAAAAAGAAACGAAATCGCTTTCTTCTGTCTGTGAGGGAGTGTGTTTTGCTATACATATATACATATATTCCACCAGAAACATTTTCGGCCAGGAAGCGAGGGGGAAGGGTGCCCGATTTCCTTTGATACTGTGAAGTTACATGCGTTGAGAAGGTCAAGCGTGTAGTGCAAAGAGAGAGAAGAAAAATATCTATAAATACAGATATGTATAAATGTCTATTAATATTAATATTATTAATATTATTAAAATGCCGAGACTGTTGGAAGCAAATGCATTCTATATCGTTATTCTAAATGTTAGCTCTATCTGTTTCTCGTTCTTACCTTAAATCTGAAATAAATTAATATTGTAATCCTGCTGTGCGTGGAACGAAAAACACAACAACAACAAAAATATGACGATGCTGTTTTATGTTCTCTTAGAAAAATAAAAAGAAGTGGAATGAATCCCCCTTTTGGAAAAAAAAAAAAACCCTCGTTTTGTGACTGCTTATTCTCAGGTTCTTACGTTAGATCTCCAGGAACTTTTACAACAGGACTACTTTGCCCGAGTCCCCTGCAATTACTTTAGGAATCTATTTAAATATTACCTAGACGGTCGTAATTTGTCTGGGCCATATAGCAATGGTGCTGTAAGGTTTGTCGGCTTTTGTTCAGTTTTATGACTTGCTAGTATATCTGGATTGTGGCTGTCTTGGACGGGTGGTTTCAGTTGAGTGAGAAGCTGCACAGGCAGAGGAAGCCAAGGGGCCGTTGCTTTGAGTGCAAGGAACTGGCTTTCCATTTTGTTTTATTTACTCCCCCCCCCCCCTTCCATTCTTGTGAATGTTAGACTATCCCGGCATAGGGGCTGAGCTATGTTGCACCTTCAAAGGAAAACCTAGAGGGCTCAAAGAGAAATCGGAAAAGGTGAGCACGAGGGAACGAAGATCTAGTTCTTCTCTTTGTCGTCCAACTTGTCCGCCATGTTTGTACGTCTCCTACCTGGCTGCATGCGGATGCGCTTAGACAGAACAAGTTGCCTTGAGGGTCTGCCTCACCGCCTGTCTCTTAAGAACCCGCCACAAAGGCGAACGGGAGGAGGATGAGAGAGAGAGAAAGACTGAGAGTGAGTGAGCGAGAGAGACAGCGAGAGAGAAAATGGAAGCTTCAATGGCCAGGCCAATTGTTTCTTTCAGGGAAGAAATAGACTTTGAACCCGGCCATCTTTCTTGAGAGTCATTGACTGCTTACAATCATGGTTAGAGTCCACCGCCTGCCTTTTTAATCTTTTTTTTTTAAGTTGCACGAGGATTTCTCCAAAAAGGATTTAATGTCAGGGGTATTTCTACTGAAGCAGTACATTAAAAGCAAAAAAGAAAACCAAGTAGGTGGTGGTGGGGAGACTGTAGACGAGGATGGCGACTGCTGTGGGAAGGAGGAGGAAGGGGGGGAGGCGAGGGGGCTGTTGGAGTCATGTTGCTGGTTTGTATTTATTTTGTTGTTTTTTTTATAGCGGGATCCTTTTGCCTAAGGAAAGCGGCTATGGGGAGCCCTCTTAAATAGGCGGCTGAGAACTGGTCGGTGATTTAGGTAGTTTCATGTTGTTGGGGCTGGAGCTCTCTCTCTCTCTACAGCACGAAACTGCCCGAATTACTTCAGTTTGTACTCATCAAGCGGGTCTAATAAGCGCGGGAGTAAAAAAAAAAAACAAACCCAAAATCTGCCTTTAAGCGCCGAAGAGGATCTGGGAAGCCCTGCACTCTCTCCCCCTCTCCTCCAGGCGTCAAGGTCCAACGCCATTGTTCCCTTCGGGGCGCCTGCAAAACTCCACTCCTTAGCCGTACAGCCGCAGCGGAGTCGGGAATGTTAAAATAAGGGAAGGGACGGGAGAGGCCTTCGGTGCTGGCGAGGAGGCACTGGGCTGGATTCTCGGGTGTTACATGACGGTTCCCTTCAAGGTCAGGGCCGCTTTGCATTACAGGAATCTCCTCACTCTCTGCACGCGCGATGATGCTCTTTTTTTTTTTAATATGACAGCGAAAGGGGGTATGGGTCTGCGTTTCCATTCTGCCCTGAAATCTGCTTCCACTGGGCTAGGTCTCTATTCACAGCTGGGTAAAGAGACAATCCGGTAGCGATTGCTGGCTTGCGACAGACTGCCTATCTCTCTCGTCATATTTTATCGAGCTATTTTGCCTTATGAGGACACACACACACACACACACACACACACACACACACACACACACACACACAGTGGCCGCTTCCTCTCCCGCCTCCCTTCGCTTTAAGCTATGTGTGTGGGGGGGGGGGGCGAGGGGAGCCCAGAGAGAGATAAAATTCGGAGAGAGGCCCGCGCTTTCCCTCCGGCTCACAAGGCCTCGGTTATGATCATTATTGGAGCGAGTCCGGGCGGCCGCATTCCAGTGAGGCGGAATAAGCAACAGCGACCTCGCTCGGGCTCGACGCTGCCCTGGGCCTCCACCTCCCCTCGCCGCCTCGCCGGTTGGTGTGCAGCAGCCCGGCGTCCGGCGCAGGAGCGGCAGCGTTTTGTTTACATCGGATCCACACCGCTCACCGCTTGTGTAAATGAACAAGACCTGTCCTTGGTGAGAGGGGCAGGACCGGGAGGGGGGGGGGTATCCGTTCTCGGCTTCCCCACCCCGTGAATAAGTTTTGGGGGTTTCATAATTCCGTCTAGAATTGGAAAGGAGATTTTCTTTGGGTTATTTTAGGTGGCGGCGGCGGCTAGGGCATTTCCCCTGTCTCCAGCCTTTCAGTGGAAGCCTCACAAGAGACACACGCAGGACCGTCTTGGCCTATGTTGTGCGTTGAGGTCTGTCTGTCTGTCTGTGTTCGTGTACCTGTTCGTTTCAGAATATATATCCATGTATTGTAAGGCTCGGATGGAGAAGACATAAATGTTTACGACTTGGGAAGGCATGCAGAGGGCCGGGCCGCACAGACCCGCCTGGAATGGTTCTGCTTGTCAGGGTTTCCTTGGAATTGTTCAGGGTAATATCCTGATTTCTTGACCGTTCACCTCCCCCCCCCAATTTAATTCCGTGACCGTTTCTTCCAAAACAGGCTTTTGTGGCAGCTGGGGATGTCCGTGAGGATGTGTGGTACGTGAATGCCACAAAATAATTAGCCAAATATGAATTGCCTCTTAGGCATAAATATGTAAATATATATTAAACGAGTATTTCGGGATGTGTTTCTATTGAACTGGGGCATTTCCAATCGAATGTGACTGGAAATGGTCTTATCGGTCAGGATCTGCGAAAAATGAAACCAAAATAGAACTTGGAAACTTCGGTCGTGTGGTTTAAAGTGTTCTATCACACATAATTGCAACATAACGTGTTATTTGGGAGGAAAACTAAGGTGGACTCGAGGTCAGCACTTGAGCGAAAGCCTTACCGAATTAGTTGGTTGTATTCAAAGGCTGGAATCCTCACCACCCTTCCTTGAAAATAAATCCCAAACATTTGGGTTCAGGATGAGAGCCAAAGTCTTTCCAGTCGAATCCCTGAACTCCCAGACCCGAAGCGTATTTACTGGGAAGCGATTCACATTGATCGGAATGGACTTTCCTTTCACGACTCCAGAGGAAAGCCGCGCCTTTTCCTCCCCGTCCACCGTGTATTTTAACATTTGCGGTGGCTGTTATATGAAATTGCCTACCTGAATTACGAAGTCTACTGATAAAAATCTGGATCTGGTCTTGCAAGTAAACCTCGGAAGCGAAGCGAGCACACACCAGCGCGTTGCGGCTACTCCCTGCCCTAATGTCCTAAACAGTTTATTTAAGACACCGAAGACTCTTTCATTGTCATGGTGTCTCCGCTAGGAATTTTTTTTTTTAAGGAATAAATCGACCGTTTACTCTTCTAGCGTAAATGGAGCCTTTTTCTTCTTCTGCGGCTACTTTCAGGGGCGGCTGATCAGAAATGGAACCACTACGGCAGCTCCCAACCCGAAATGTAATAAAAGAAAACAGTCTGGAATCCTGCTGTTCAGATTATTTTTCTCCTTCAAGGAGGAAGGAAGTTCTGCCAACATATTTCACAACAGCTGACTCTCGATTTTAAACAAAAATGACGTAAGGCTTCCCTCTCTACAGGAAAAGAGCAGTATTGAGAAGAGGGCGACTTTCCTACTGTGGCAGCGAAGTCGGAATTTGGCCGGAATCCCCTCGACAAGACCTTTGTCTGCGTTTTGATACAAGTTAATGGGCGGGGGGGGATGGGCGCGTCGCCACCGGCTTGCCAGGCTCTTCAGGATCGCCCCGCTTTGATCTGGGCACCATCCGTTGCTTCGGGTAATCGGAAGACAGACCTCGTCCCCATTAGAACAAAAAACCTGTCTGGGAATGTGAGCGCTTCCCCCGCGACACCCTCGGCGTTTAGCTCTCGGGGAGATCCGAAAGCAGAGGAAAGGGTCTTGCAGCCATGTACAAATAATGAGAAACACACTTCTTCACACATGCAATGAATTAGTCCCGCCGTTTCCCGGCTCTTCGGCAGTCTCTAGTTCGAATCAGACCAAAAAAGTGGGGGGAAGAGAAAGAATTGTGGAAAAAATTCTCTTCTCCTCTCTCTCCCTCTCCCCCCCCCCGCCCGCCCTCAGTTTTGGGTCTCAGTGCTTTTGAAATCCAGAAAACAGAAGCAAGGGCAGCCGAAGGATCCGCCGGGGAAGGGCACACGGATTCACATGTCAGACACAGCCCGCATTTAACCCTTACTCGAATTCGCAGCACTGGACTTGATCTGTGGGCCGCATCACCTTTCGGGCTATTTCTCTACCCTCACAGAAGGCTGTAACCTTCCGCTTAATCCCAATGCTCCCCCGTCTCAAACAGAGAAGGCGCCAGAAAATAAATAACTGTTTACACATTTTTCTTTCCGATCCGGTTGCTGGGAAAGAAGACTGAGGCGCAAGGGCGGGCTGTATCCTCCCGCTCGCTCTCACGCAGCCGTGGAAATTAATCCTCGCGACAAAAAAGAGAGAGAGAAGAAAGAAAGAAAGAAACCCCCCCCCCCCCCCCGCCCCAGCCCGTCGCTAATATACAGTCCGCCGCGGCCGTTCTTCATCCCTTCGCGATCGAATGGGTGGTTACACTTCGCGGGGGCGTCTGGCGCAGCGCAGCGCAGGGAGGGGAGAGCGGAGGGAAGGCAGCGACCGGCGCGGAGCCGCCTCGCAGTCAACTTGATCGAGGGGCCTCATCCAACTTTCTTTCCCCGGCGGCACTCCGCGTCCTCTCCCGGCTCTCTTTTGGGAGGGAGGCTTGTACACGTGCAAGAGGGTCCTCGTTCCCAGGCGCTCCCAGGCTGCTGGTCCTTGGGCAGATTTTTTTAAAAAACCAAAAAAACCTTTCCCCAAATGACCTCCAATAAGTGCAGGTGAAGGGGACACGGGTGGCAAGTATGGGAAGGTGTCGTTGCAGCCGTGTGCGTGTGGGTGCGCGCGTGTATCTGCTTGCATGCTGCTTGCATGCTGCTGCTGCGGGGGTTATTTCTGGGGCCACGGGCTGCGGATCCCGCGTGGGCCGGGCGGCGGCGTGGGCGGCGTGGACTCTCCCTGCTGGCCAGCCATGGCTTTGGAAACTGTGGGCGCGAGGGTGCCTCGGCCCGGCTCCCTGCGCCCTCCTCTGCGGGGCTGGGGCTTGCGGGAGGAGGAGGAGGAGGCGCGCTCCCCTTGGGAAGGAGCGCCGGGTTGGATTTGACTTTTCCCCGGCAGCCCCGTTTAGCTCTGAACTCAGCGGCGCACCATTATTTACAGGGAGCTCCCAAACTAAACACAATAGTCTAATTTAACCTTTCCAGGCACTCGTAAATTTTTACTGCTGCGGAACACAGCGATGCAAATGAATGGGCTCGTCGCGGCGGAGTTAATAACAACCCCGCGTGGCTCCCGAAACAATAACTCCTTTTAAAATATAATAAATATATATT
>NW_015170898.1:1209946-1219832 GCF_001447785.1 Gekko japonicus | reverse complement strand
CCCCAAAAAAAATCCCCTGATCTTTTAAACTGGCTGGGCCACAATTAAAACAAACTTCGCCCTGCCGCTCGCCTATCCCTTTGCATAAAAACATATGGCTTTGCTATAAAAAATGATGACTGGAAAACACTGACCCATTAATAGCCTGCGGACTGATTTATACTTTATTGTTCTGCTGGCCGGCCACGTGACGCGCGGCAGCCAATGGGCGGACAGGCAGCCTTCAACTTATTAGGTGACTGTACTTCTTCGCCGGGACCAAGTTGGTCCATGGAATCTGCCGCGCCGTAATTGCCGCGGGTCCTGCGCTGCCGCCTGCCTCTCCTCGGACCGGAGCGGGCCGGGCGGGCCTCGGCAGGCCATGTCTTCCTCGGGCGCGCTCAGCAACTACTACGTGGACTCCTTCCTCCTCCACGAGAGCGAGGAGCTGGTGCAGTCCCGCTACGGCGCGGCTCCCCTGGGCCAGCCGGGCCGGCAGGCGAGCCTGGCCGAGCACCCCGAGTTCGCCCCCTGCAGCTTCCAGTCGAAAGCCTCCGTCTTCGGCGCCTCCTGGAACGCCGTGCACCCGCCGAGCGCTAGCAATGTGCCCGCCGCCGCCGCCGTGTACCACCCGTACGTGCACCACCAGGCACCCATGGCAGCGCCCGACGGCAGGTACATGCGTTCGTGGCTCGAGCCCGTGCCGGCCTCCCTGTCTTTCCCCAGCAGGCATTACGGCATTAAACCTGAGCCGCTCACGGCCCGGAGGGGTGACTGTACCACCTTTGACACGCACGCACTCTCCCTGACTGACTTTGCTTGTGGTTCTCCTCCAGCTGATAGGGATAAGCAAGGCAACGACGGGTCCTTCGCGGAAAACAATGGCGAGAGCGAGGCCGGCGGAGACAAGCCCCAGCTCGACCCCAGTAAGTCCGGCCCGCCGGTGCCGCCTGGCAAGGGGCAGCAGGCGCCCGCATTGGCGCGCTCGGCTGGCTGGCTGGCTCCACGCTGGAGCTAGAGAGCCAGAGACGGGCGGTGGGGAGGGGGGAGAGGAGAAGGGCGCCTCAATAACGCCGGTTCCCTGAGAGAGATGCGGGGGAGGGAGAGAGAAAGAACTCGCTCTCTGCCCAAACAGAGCACTGGATGTGAATCTGATCCCTTTGTGACGAATGACTTACCTAGAAGGAACCTAAGCAAAATCGGGTGGGGTGGGGGGTGGGAGATCTTTTTACTTCCACCCCCTCCTCCACCTTGTGTCGGACTGAACGTCCAACGCCCCACAGATCAGGTTCACAAGCCAGCCAGGGCTGGGCTGGGTGTCTGGGCAGGTCTGCCTTCCTCGGGTCGGGTGAGACAGGACAGGAGAAGGTCAGAATGGGAAACGGGAAACATTTCCAGTGCCACGCTCTTCTCCGGGGTCGCCCTCCACGCTTGGGGGTGGGGGTGGGGGAGGAATCAGGGATTCGGCTGGGAGGAGGGGCAGGAGGAAAGGCCGGCTTCAAAATTACAATCTAGAGAAACAATATGAAGGAGAGAGGAGGAGGAGGCCAGTGGTGTTTTACTGCAAGTAATTCTGTGTGACCTCTCCGTGTGTCTCGCTGTTTTGTCCCTTGTGTCTGACCCACCGTGTATGTCTGCCCCAATGAAAGGGACGTCGTAAACCACCAATATCAGGGTACCTATCGGCTTCAAAAGGAAGGTGGGGGGTGCGAGGGAGGGAGGGAGGGAGGGAGAGAAGGCAGGCAGGCAGGCAGGAAGGAGGGCGCACCAAGGGGAGGCCACGATTGCAGGCTGCTTGGGAGTGACTTCTCCTCTCCCCTAACCTCTTGGCGTCCTTTCCCTGCAGATAACCCCTCTGCGAATTGGTTACACGCGAGATCCACCAGGAAAAAGCGCTGCCCTTACACCAAGCACCAAACGCTGGAGCTGGAGAAAGAATTCCTCTTCAACATGTATCTCACCAGGGACCGGCGGTATGAAGTGGCAAGGCTGCTGAATCTGACCGAGAGACAAGTGAAAATCTGGTTTCAGAACCGGAGGATGAAAATGAAGAAAATCAACAAGGACCGAGCAAAGGACGAATGATGCTCTCTGGGGTGAGGGGTTTCTCCTCCTCCTCCTCCCATGCAACGCAACCACAACCCCCATCACCCCCCCCCCCCAGGAGACTGTGTCCAGGCCTCAACGTTGATTTTTGTCCTTGCCAATTCAGTCCTTGAATGTACCTCACCAACGCAGGCTTGATGGCTGGACCCCGGTGCTATTCATGAGGTACCACGATTTTCCCATTGTCTGATCATAGGAAAGAAAAGGGGGCATTATTAACGTGCAAAGCTGATTTGTTGGCTTATTTAAATCTACCTGTCACGAAAGAAAGAAAGAAAGAAAGAAAGAAAGAAAGAAAGAAAGAAAGAAAGAAAGAAAGAAAGAAAGAGAAAGAAAGAAAGAAAGAAAGAAAGAAAGAAAGAGAAAACTACCTTTTTAATGCACAACTCTTGACGGACTGTATAGGTTAGTCGAAGTAGTTAATTTTATTTGCTCTTTGCGTGGCAGAGAGAGGTCTGCTCTAATACTTGAACACTGTGTTTGATCGTGGTTATTATATTTGTGACTCAATTTTTGTGCTTGGGTGCTGTACCAGACGTGATTGTGAAAGCTAGAATTCAATTTGAACTCAGGTTGTTTAATATAAAAGTTGCATAGAGTATAGCTCTGTAGTGTAAGACGTCTTTTTTCTGTATCTTTAGACAGTTAACCTTGGATTGTACGGGAAAGAATATTCTCCCTCCCTCCCTCTCACTCCCCCCACCCCACCCCCAATTTTAAAAAAACAAAGGGGGGGGGAATGATCTGAGTTTGAAAAGGCATCAGGAGCTCCCCCTTTCTTGAAAGCGTCATCTTAGTATGCACAGAAAACAATGATCTATATATCTATAAATATATAGTACCGTCTTCGTCAGTTGTATATATATAATCTATATATTAAAGATTAAGCCCTTAATAATCAGATTATCCTGAATATTGTTTTTGCACCCGTGAGCAGTTTTCAGCTATCGGAGCTATACGTATATGTGAAAAAGGTAACTACCTATGGTTTACGTTTTTAAGTTTAATCAAATAATTTGATTCTTATTGTAATGAAATTTAATTTTATTGATAATAAATTATACGCTCTAAAAACCTACCTTTGGTTATTGTAGATTTGTATCAATTATTAAAAAAATAAAATCCTGGAAGTTATGTTTATGCAGAAGCTACACTGTATATTTTGCAATAGTTACCTCATGGCCTACTGACCAAATAGTTGTGTCCAAATGATATTTAACTTTTTTGCGAAATAAAGTATATATTGATTCTTTTTTATATTTTGTGATTATTAAGATTATTAAGAGAGGGCGCTGGTCCACCAGTACTCAGCCCATGTAGATATGCAGCCATCGAGTTAAACTTGGATCCTCCACATAGCTACTCAAAAGTCAGCCCCGCTCCTTTTCATGGGACTCACTTCCAGATAATCCTGCTGCCCTGGAGACAGATATTTGAGCGGGATCTGACCGTACAAGATGGTGGGCTGACTTCTTTTACTCACCATAAAGGGTGTTACTCCGAGAACATCCAATAATGTTATGAAGCCCAGTATTGGGACCAAGAGTAGCAGGTAATCTGCATCAAAGTGAGAGGCGAGAGAAAATGGGGAGGGGCGGTTCTTTTTCCAGATCAATGTTTTAAAAGTACCTATCCGCAATACTTACCCACAAAACCGAACTGGTTCCAGTAAAGGCAAGCAGTGACTCGACAAAGTATGAAATTTCATCCTTCTGTTCGCCCAGGAAGCCCTCACCTGGCAAAACCCGTCAGCTGCTTTCACCTTCGCCCTGGCCGAATAAATGCAGAGTACTGGAAATATAGTGGAAGCGGGTCGCCTCCAAACAACAAGCGCGGTGGTTTTGCGTTTTCGTTGCTTTAATTCAGACTAGAAAAGGAGGTTCTTTTTAAACAAAAGGTCGGGCCGGGAGGGGGGAAGGGCTGGACCTTTTCCAAAAGCCTCGGAAGCCTCGAAGCGTTTGGCTTAAGCTGCCGAGCCATACAAAGGCTTATTGGGTTGAGTGGGAAGGCTCCCGGCTTGGCGGTCGGGAGGAGGAGGAGGCGGCCCCAGAACGCCAACCCGAACCGCAGAACTGTGCGCGAGAACAAACAGAAACGCTGTTGCAGAATGAATGCCCCGGTCTCTTTTTAAAGCCAAAACAAGCCTGCACACTTCCCGCTAACAAGCCTTGGCTCAAGACGCTGTTAGGAAAATTCAGAGCCGTGCACAGCCATAAAAGAAAATGACGGCTGTAACTGTTTATGGGGTGAAAATGCTGCAGGGGTAGAGAGAAGAACTTTCAGAATCTCAAGAACTTTGCAAAAGTTCGAATGTCCAGGCATTTCTCTGGCCTCCCCCTGTTTGGTTTTAAAAAAAACAACAGGATTTTTTTTCTGGTGAGATGTGTTTAATTAGCAAAAAGCGAAACAGTTCTTGTGTAGCCAGGGGGGGGGGGAGTCTCTAATTGATGCCTGTTCCAATGGTTTGGGATGTTGGGACGCCCTCTGTTGTTGCAGACAGTGGGGACTTCAAAGAATCAGCGCTAGCAGTGCCTAATAAATGGCGGGTCTGCAAACTGTCTGGAATTCGGCCCTTAATGAGTTTACAACTGTCCAGCCACAATTAAGATTTTCTACAAAAGCCCTTTCATTTTGTTTTGTCTGGCTGTTTCAGATAAAGCGGCTGTGCGGAAATAGCTCGCTTTTATGATCCCCTTTTCCTCTTAAATGTAGGCTGGACTTTATCTGTAATGAATTTGCAGCTGGGACTTTTTCTGTAATTGCTCCTTCATCGCACAAGCAGATTATTGAACCAGTTGCAGTGGCAGATACCAAGCATGTTTGCACTTTCGAAAGATTCCTGCGCCTATTTTATTGCTTGCAGTGACCAAGAGGGAACAGCAGATGGCACTGTTGTTCCACGAAAACAAGGACTAATCCACCATGAAACTGATAAAACACGTCTAAAATGTCGACTTCTCGGAGCATAGGCAGATTTGGTACTACTGTTCTGATTTTAAAACAAAGAACGAGTCTTCAGTGGATGTATATGAAAGCCAAATCTCCTGTTTTGTTTCTTAAATGTCATTTTGTTGACATCAAATCCAGCAAATAAGAACTCCGAGATCTCCCTATTTGTTTTAAAAGAAAGCTGCTCTGGACATTTTTAATTAGTTAGTCCCCCGCCAAGCAAATGAACCCTGAACCTCTTGTTTGCCCTTTCATACTTGTATGCACGTATATCTACAGTGTGAAAATATGTATATATGTCCATATCTTCTTTACAAACATTCCAAGGGTTGTATATTGTTGTTCATCTCCTATCATGGTCAGTCAGCCCCTTTTTCTTAGACCGGGACTGATATGTGAGACTGTGTGTATATAGTGTACATATATACTTTTATGGGGTATAAGTGTAAAATACAAGGAAACGGAAGTATGTTCAAGGCTCTGGTTTAAAAAAACCCGACCACGTGCCATTTAATACATATGCACAATAATATGAGAATGCATTTATATGCGTATCGATAGCTATCTACACATATCCACAAAATTTAATCACTTACATTAACCCATTCGTGGCCAAATAAACGGTTTACCCTTTACTGTGGTTACTTGAGTAATGTTCTAACTAGGGACGCGGAAGCCTAACAGTCCTTCAGATGGCCATATTGAAGATTCTAGACGCCATTCCTACATGGTTCGAAACCAGGTGGCCGCTTTAACCGCTGTAACAAAATTCCGGGTCAGTAAGAACAATCCACAACGCAGGAGGCAACATACCACAGGGAAACCCAAATTACTCGCTCCCTTTAACGGTGTTCCCTTGTGGAGTATATGAATCTCTTGAAGCGATTTCATCCTGCATCGAGTCAAATCATACTTTAAAAAGAAGAAGACAAAGAAATGCTGATAAAAGCGGCCAGGTTGCACATTTTAATTTGAAAATTATTTACCGGCCACTGAAATTCTTCAGCAGATGTTTGTGATGCAGTTAAGGGCGCCGCTGGTTTCCCAAGTAATTTCGCCTCTGTGGGACCCGTTTTAATTATATGATGCAGATGCTAGCGGTCTGATACACCACAGGAACAACATGCCTGCGCAAATCCATTCTGGAAAGCTTCCTGCTATTTCTTTACGATTTAATAATAAAACTTTTTTTAAAAAAACCCTTCGCTTCTGGGTTTGTTGGCTCGGCGCATTGTTACCTACTGTATGTATCCCTAACTGCATCACCGAGGTAGAGTAAAAGAACTGGTGTTTGTCAGAAAGCGGGCACTTAAAGGGCGCCACTGTGTATGTAACATAGACATGCCGAAAAAAATATGCGGGGGGGGGGGCAAGGAAATCACGTCAACAAAAGGAAAACTCTGGGATCTTCTGAAAGTGAAATGGATTTATTTATTTATTTGCAACAGGGATTGAAACAGAAGGAAAAGATCCCAAAATATTTGATTCGAAAGGACGGGGAGAATGTAGAAGTATTTACGTCGCCAGCAGCAGATGGAAACGAGGGTATCTCACAACAATAGGGTTCTAGTATATTTCTTGCTAACGAACGGGGGCTTTCAGTTCAATAGGGCTCGGTGATGTTACCCTCACAGAAATAGAAAATCGAGCGTTCACTTTTTATCGGAGAGCCCCAAATCAGACAAAGAATGAAGCAGCCTAATAAGAGGCCGGATCCCACCTTCATAAAGATCCCAGATTGCTGGACAACATTTTGTTGTCTGGCAGGAGTCGCCTCCGTCCCCCAGCAAGGTTTACGGGGAGAAAGCGGCAGCAAACGGATCCGTGTCTGCCAGTCTGGATTCTAAAGAATTCTGTGCCAAAATGGGGGGGGGGGGCTCCTTCTGACTGAAGGGCACTTCTACAGTCTTGAGTCATTCCCGGGTAAGCTTAGCCTGGATCGAGTCCCTTGCACGAATGTGCTCGGAGCCTGCGTCGGATGGGTCCCAGCGGGGAAGGAAATTCCTGGAGGGCTTCTTGGAAGGGAGTCCTCGCCTGCATTTCCCCGGGAGTCTCCTTCGTGCAGCAGAATGTTTGTGCGAAATACCCCTAACATTTCCAAGAGAGGGGTTTAGGGAAATGTAGTCAGGAGCCGGCGGCGTGGTGGTGGTGGAAATAATACGGCTAACAAACAGGTTTGGGGGCCGCCGTGCGCCCTGATCCTCAGGCCTAGGGAGGCGTTTGCACTTCACGGTGCCCTTCCAAGACTCATCTACAAAATCCTGTCGTGCCTTATCAATACTCAAGTCTAGACTGGCGGTTCTGCTGGCTGTTGCTCTCTTCTTGCTTCTTGCTCTGGTGTCACCAGAGGAGCAATTTATGGGTCTGATAATTCCGCCTCTTTGATCTCGCCTGCTCGGCAGGTTTTGCTTCGCCTTCCTTCTCCCTCTGTCATTTCTCTCAGGAGATTTTTATTTTTTAAAAATTAGGAGTCCTGGGGAGGGGATTTCCACCACCACCACCTCGCGTTGTTCATGGGGTTTGTCAATCCCGCAGAAAGGAAACCAGGAGGGTTCCCGGGGTCCTGCCAGCTTGTGTGTCCAGAAATGGCCCTTCGCGCAGACCTCGAGGTCGACTTCCAGCAACGCCCTTCAATTGCCGGAAGGGACCTGAGACACACACTCTCTCTATCTCTCTCTCCCCCCCCCCCCCCCTTAAGTGGCGGGGCTGCCACCCCTTGGCAAGGTGGACCCCCGGACAGCCCCCTCGCCCTGGGATCGGCAGGCACCCTCCTCACCCAGCCCGTCTCAATGGGTCACCAAAAAGTACCTTCTCAAGGGTCCGTGCGAAATCGCTCCAGGGACCATTTTAACTGGTGGGAACTGCTTTGTACACACAGGACACCAAACTCTATAATTCAAGAGGGAGAATTTCCGGGGCAATCGCATTGTCCTCCTTCCAGTTTATGATGTGCAATAGAGCAGGGGCCGTAAAAGTTGGCTTTACCAAACTCCCCGTCTGAAGGAAGGAAACTGCTTTTACGATCCGTTTAAAGGAAGGGTCGGATGCAACATCCTCAATGGGAAGCAGCCTTATTGTGGAGGGGGAACTGGAGCTGGGGAAATTTAGGAGCCTGAGGGGCGCGAGGGGAACCGGGGGGAGGGGGGAGTCTTCGCTGCCAGCACAGAGGTGCTTTTTGCCAGCAGGGACCCAAAAGGGACCTCCAGTCCTTCTTCAGGCTCCTTTGTAAAGGTGCTGAAAATCCCTCTACTACTGGCTTTCATTTATATATGTATGTATGTATGTATATGTGTGGGTGCTGGTGGAGAGGTGAAATTATGGTGCCGTAGGAGACCGCAGACGCGCTCAGGTTCACCAGCCGCATCCTTGGGACAATTGCAGTAAACCCAGTTCCCTCCCCAGGTTCCTGCCCTGAGATGGCGAGAATGGGCTCCACGTCCTTGGCTCCCTGGTTCCGAGGCAGAGCGGTGTGCAGTGAGAGATAGAAGCGAGAGGGCTTCCCTAAAGCTTCATTCATCTCGCCCAAAGAGATTAGGCGAATGCATTATGTCAGTATCTTAATAAATCTGTTAGCAAATTAGGAAACCTCCCGCATAAATATTTCACTATTTCCTTTCCCGCAGGGGGAGAGAGAGAGAGAGAGAGAGAGAGAGAGAGAGAGAGAGAGAAAAAAGGGTGGAAAGAAAGCATATGGATGGGGAGGGAGGGAGGGAGGGGAATAAATTCATGCATGATTGACTGAACCGTTTTTGCTGCCGCCTCTTTTTTTAATGTGTATCCCGTGGTTTTAGTTGACTGCACCGGGATATGTTTATGGACAGGAGGGTCTTTTTTGGGGGGTGGGGGGTAGTCACCTTTTCCTTCCCCCCCCCCCCCCCCTGTTTTTAAGCAGCAAACCAGAAGAAATGAGGGAAACAAGCGCGCGGGGGGGCATAAGCTGGAAGGTGGCGGGGAGCTGCAGCCTTGGAGCTGCGGTGCCACCTGAATTGCGCAGGGGACAGAACTGCTGCAGACCGAGAGAGGAAAGCCCGCCGCCGCCGCAGAAGCAGAAGAGCGTGGCCCCCCGCCCCCAAGACCCCCAGGGAGAGGGAGGGAAAAGCAGCCCCCCTTCCTCCCCCCCCCTCGGGCTGCCCTCCGCCGGGCGCCTCTTCTTCTTCTTCTTCTTCTTCTTCCCCCGCTTGCCATTCCAGGCTCTGGCGAGCCACCCTGATCTATACCACCTGTGATGCGGGAGGAGATTGGAGGACGGGGTCATGTGACTGGTCACGTGGCGGAGGCAGCTCAGTCCAAAAGAAAATGGGGTTTGGTGTAAATCTGGGGGTGTAATGTTATCATATATCACGCTACCTCGTAAAACCGACACCGAAGCCTACCGGACAACAAATCACCGGTCAAAATTATGAGTTCTTCGTATTATGTGAACGCTCTTTTTAGCAAATATACGACGGGGGCCGCTTCGCTCTTCCAAAATGCAGAGCCTACGTCCTGCTCCTTCGCTACCAACTCCCAGCGAGGCGGCTATGGACCCGGCGCTAGCGCCTTCGCCTCCTCCATGCCCGGCTTGTACAATGTGAACAGCACCCTATACCAGAGCCCCTTCTCCTCCGGATACAGCCTGGGGGGCTCAGACGCCTACAACCTCCACTGCTCCTCCTTTGACCAGAACATTCCCGTCCTCTGCAGTGACCTAACCAAAGCCAGCTGTGAGAAGGCGGAGGAAGGCAACCTGCACAGCCAGGCAGAGAGTAATTTCCGGATATACCCCTGGATGAGGTCCTCAGGTAGGGGGAAGGAAGGAAGGAAGGAAGGAAGGAAGGGGTGTCGAGGGGAGCGAGCGGGCCGGGCCGGGCGG
>NW_015170898.1:1202055-1209660 GCF_001447785.1 Gekko japonicus | reverse complement strand
GCTGGGGGGGGAGTTTTCTGTTCTGGGAGTGGGCAAAAAAAAAAAATGCTCTTTTCTTCTTTCCCGTTATAAACATGGTCCGTTATAAACATGGAAAGGAGAAGGGGGTCTGGGGGCGATGCGACCCGTCCTCGTTTGACTAGGACAGGAAGCAAAGAGAAGGATGGAGAGCCCCGAGTTCCAGACAGGGTTGTCTGGGCTTCCGTGTTAACCCCGGGGGTAGTCTGACTAAAGTCTTCCTCGCAGCCCTCCTTCCTTCTCGTCACTTGGCTTTTAAGAGATGTATAATAATGGGTCGAAAAGCCACCTTCTCTCTTCTCCCCGCCGCCGCCGCCGCCTTTACTTGGGGGGGGGGGGCATTTCAGACAAGCTATGGCCGCCTCTGTAGCCCACTCAGCAAGGGAGGCGGCTGGGGGCGATCCGCCGGGCTTCTTTCCCCGTCGACCCGCTTCAAAATGTGCCGCCAAGGTCCGTTTCTGAGCTGGGTGTTCGCCCGGATTGAAATGCCTTTGTTTAGAAGTCGGGAGGGGGAGGTAAAAGGTTGAGTCCGTTTTCCTACTGAGCTGTTCGCAAACCCCCTGCCTTCTTCCGACGGTCTTCTGCTTCTCAAACTTTTCCTTCCGTCTCCCCCCCCTCCCCCCGGGTGTCCTTCTAGGTCCGGATCGGAAGCGAGGGCGTCAGACCTACACCCGTTACCAGACCCTGGAGCTGGAGAAGGAGTTCCACTTCAACCGCTACCTGACCCGCCGGCGGAGGATAGAGATCGCCCATGCCCTGTGCCTGACCGAGAGGCAGATCAAAATCTGGTTTCAGAACAGACGCATGAAATGGAAGAAGGAGCATAAAGAGGAGAGCGCCGGGGCTGGGGCTGGCGCCGCCCCTGCCAACGACGGGACCTCCGCCACAGCCTCGGTGGAGAAAGTGGAGGAAGAGGAGGAAGACGACGAAGAGTAGCCGCCGGGCTTCTTCGTGGGTGGATTCTGTCTGCACGTGGCAAACAAACAAACAAAATTATAATAATAGTAATAAAGGAAGACCCTTGTAATGGCCACTCATAGTTCAAACGTCTTCTACTGGTCTTCCACATCCCCAGAATGCCCTAGATTACGTCCTGTGTAAACTAGGAGTAAACTACTCACTACGCAACCTGGACCACTTTGGCCTGGGTTGGCCAGGTCTCTATTTAAAGTGTTGCATTTTTAAAACAGATGATACTGGTATTGCTGACTGAAAGAAAAAAAATTGGTTACTTGCACATGTGGGGAGGAATCCCTCAAACCCCCCCCCCCCACAAAAGTTAAGGCTTCCGAATAAAACTACCTGACTGTATTGGTCCCAATCAGTCCCTATGGGGCGGGAGTGCATTAGGATCAGTTCTTGCAAACTACCTAATTATTGACGGAAGGCCGATGTCCTTCCATTTCACTGTGGGGTGGGAGTTTTTGTTTGTGGTTAACAAAACCTGGGGGGGGGGGGATCCTTGAAAAAACAGTGACTGAACCACTAGACTCAACAGCAGTTATTTGTACTACCTATTTTCAAAACTACCTATTAACTAGCTCTGCCTACATATCTTCTGAGCCCTACTGTATTTTATTAATAAGGACAGGAAAGAGGTTCATGCTGGGGTTACTCGCCTGCAGGACCTGAAAGGCAGAGAAGGAGGAATGGAAAGGGGGGGGGGGAGGGAAAGAAATGCGGGGCCTCCTAGCTCTAATAGAGAATTTGGGGCCGAGTATTACTGAGTATAATTTAAAAATAATATATTTATTCCAAGTCTGTTATTAAGTGATATGCTGCAACATAAAACTTTCTGCTCGTGTCTTCTCCAGTCTGAATTTTAAGAAACTTCTCGAAAAGGTTGTATAAAGCGGTTTCATCTCCGGTATTTCGTTTTGTATTCCGCTCTGGGCCGCGATTAGATGTTTGGGTTTAAATCATTCATTCTGCTTGATACAGTTGGGGGGGGGGACCCCTCTTGTTAATCTAGGCAGCTGCCATATACCTGATTCCCCGCCACCTTTCCCCGAGTCCTCCTGACGACCAGAATGGAATACGCATGAAACTGCGCGAACAATTAGCACATCTTGTATGTTGGGGGGCACCTTCGGCCATCTCCGTTGTCTTGGGCTTCACATCACGCCCTAAGCTGGGAAACCTGTGCTGAATTGGGGTAACTTTGTAGCATGGTGCCATGTTAACGAGCTCTGTACAAATAAATTGCGCCTGGAAAAGTTTTGGCTAAACTTTATTCATAAATTGTATGTTACAATGTGCTTTTCGATGTGTTCATTGTGAACATTGAGGTATTCTGTGTTTTAAAAGAATAAATGGGGGGGGAGTTGAATGTGCGTGAATTCTCTTTGGAAGTGCTTTCGTGTATTCAGTGTGTTTTATGTTACACAGAAATAAAAATGCTTGTTGACAATAGGTGGTCTTTCTTTGTTGGGTGTGCGAATACACACGTGTACAGTACACAAACACACACATGTCAGACGGGGTGGGTGGGGAAGGTTTCTTAGCAATGCCCGAAAACATTCCATACCCCTACCCTACTACCTGGAAGTCAGCTCCGCTGTAATTGTAAAAGTTACTTCCGTGTAATATGCCCGGGATCAGAGCCGAAGCAGTAGTCGAACTGGCATGGGGGGGGGGGATAGAAAAGAGAAGTATTCATTAAAAACCTTTGTTCACCTGAATGGCCGACTCGCAAGCACTCCTTATCCCAAACCTACTCCGAAGTCCATAGCATTCAGTTCGGTGATAATCGCTTCTAAGCAAATAGGCATAAGGTTCAGGTCTCCCCCGTTTAGCCTTCGAAATATAAGCAGGCTTTCGATTTGACGGGTTAAGAGCCATTTTCTGTGGCATAAACGGGAATCCTCATCTGGGCCCGTAGCAATGCGAAATTCCTGGGATAAAGGGCATGAATACGGCGGGTTTAAAAAGCCCCGTGCGGGATGCACGGGAGTCCTCACCCCAGGAAATTGTGTGCGTGCGTGTATATAAACACACACATATACACACATATGTATTTGTAAGGCATATACCCAAAAAAAAGAGCTCATATTGCCAAATATTTTCCATACAAGCAATTCTTTTTTTCTTTTAATGAGCCAGATCGGGTTTTTTGTTGTTGTTTTTTAAATAGCACAATTAACAGTGAAATTGTGAAGAAAAATGCGTAAAAGTGCTAGGCGAAGAGGAGCCGCGAAGGCAGCAGGCACTGCAGGCTCCGGTATTCGCAAAGCCTTCGGCGCAATTTTCCTAATAATGATGACAAGGGAATCCAAACGGTGGGTCCTTTAAAAATCTAGGTCTGCCTCTCTGGTAAAATGGCGCCTCTCTAAGTCCTGCCTCTTTCTTAGTGATGAGGAAAAGGGCCATAAATCCGTTGTTGTTTATGAAAATTTACAACTTTGCAATACAACTTTATGAGTGGTTCGGTTCCTCCATTGGTCGCCGACGGTCATGTGGATGGTAACCGTGAACATGAACTTTTTTATAATTTCCCTGGCGAGAATAGAGCTGCATTCTTTTGCTCAGCTCAGTCCTGCTTCGGATCTCTCCGGCTTCTCGGTCCCCCCGCCCCACCCCCGGTGCTCGTGAGCCCTTCGCGAGTCAATGGGGAGCCGGGCAGCATGGAGGTTCGGCTCCAACAGCCGCCCAGAACGCGGGTCTTGGATGGCAATTTCCAGCTCCTCCGCCGGAAGGTGTGGCAGATTGGATTCAAAGCACTGGAGTGGCAGATTTTCGGCTCGCAGCCTGGCTAATTTCCTGCTTCTTCTGGCACCAAAAGGAGGGCGATTCGTCTCCGGCGCAGCCAAAACGACAGCTGTCAAAGTCGAAGGGGCTCCTGCCAGCCAGAACCTAAAAGGTGAGAAAGGCAGAGAAATGAGCTAGCAAACCCGGTCCACCTTATGCAGCCTGCCGTACTGACCTCTCGTTGGGTGTATTTATTATGGGTCTGTATTAGAGGCAGAATGTTTGCCAAGCGAGGAGTAAATGGCCCCGGCGGAAGGCTCCGTCTGCGGGAGTCGGGCAGAGCGCAGAAAGGGAACGGGTCTCCACACCGTCTCGGTGTCGTTTTAACAATGTCGATCGGGCATTTTGTTTACTAATAATAGGTTAGATGGTGGGTTTGAGAAAGCCATCGAATTAAGCGCTACATTCACAGAGTCACAGAACGCTCCCTTCAACGACTAACAAACCTGGTTTTCCACCCTCTTCTCGCACTGAATTTGTGTTTGCTGTTTTTAAGGCGTGCTTTTTAAAAAAGGTGATTATATCATATTATCAACGTCAGTAAAATCTCGACAGCCGCCTCATTTTAGGTGGAGATCAATTCCACTAACACACGAGAATCTATATACAGTTGGATTGTTTTATTTTTAGATCAGTAACGATGCAAAATGTTGATCATGTCTCGCATACAGTTTGGAACCTGGATAGTATTATGGACTTTTTCAAAGTCTGGAAATGCGGTTTATTTGCTAATATTATTGAAGGCTGAAATACAATAGAGGACCATATTCCGGATCCTCACAATGCCGCTTTTTTGGGGGGGCGGGGGAGAATGCAAGGCAAATGAAAGAAGGGGATATTCTCTTTAAAACTCTGGAATGATGTGTTAATAGAGCTGGACGTAAGATTTTATGACGATTCATAAGGTATGGTTCGCCCATTTTGTATTGCTGTTTAACTCCTTTTCGAGGCGGGAACTATTTCTGATTATGCGGTCTTAAAATATTCGTGACTGTTGTTAAGAATGAGCATCGAGTGTCTTTGATGCTCAAAACGAACGGTTTCTTCTGTTTTTCTCCGGGTTGGCAAAAATTACGTGCGTATTGCATTGCAGTATCTCCTTGACTGCAACTGCAGTGAATGTCAGATTATTTATGGCCGAGAGACTTGTACTCAGTGCTGCCACGATGTGGCCGAAGTGGGTACTAGGTGGGGAAGAGGGCCAAAGGCAAGCGCCTGTTTAAAAAAAAAACCAAAAAACCCTGGCGGATGGTTTATCCTCGGCAACTCCCGTTTGTTTTGTTTTTAATCGGTTTTCAGTGTCTCATCTGACCGTATCTACTTAACGGGTATTTCCCCACAGGTGATTTAAAAGTTATATGTGTAGGTGACCCTTGAATTATGTTATTGAACTGTATGTTTGGCACAGCCAACGCGGAGGGTGACTAACACGCGCGTTCAACCTAAACAATGGCTGGGATTGTGAGATCTGTTTGGATTAGCGGCTATTAACTAAAAGTTGCTTTCTGTTACATCTCGGAACATGAGACGGATTTGTAAGTGGATTTGTACCTTAGAGGAAATGGGGCTTTTAAGCTTAAGAGGGTAACTGCCCCCCTCTTCTCCCCGCGCACCTGTATTCTAACTTTTGTTTGATTGATGGCTTCGGTGGAATGTAAGGGGGGGGGGACCCCTCCTGGTGTTAAAGTGGTAGTGACCTCTGTTTAATAAAGAAATAAATAAACGCACTCTGCGATTTAAAGAATTTGGGGTTTAAAAAAAAACAAAATGCTTTGTTTCGAGTGGGTCTGTTTGTTGGGGTCTGTTCACCTTCTTCCACTCAGCAGTGCGCCCCGGCAGACGTCGCCTGTGTTCATCTGAGAAGATCCCGTCTCTGGCAGCGCTGCTGTTGAGCAGATGTGGGTCTCGGGGGCTCTGCTGGGGGGGCGAGGTTGACTCATAACAGACGTGGATGTTATTCCTTCACTGGAATGAAACCAAGATATTGGGGAGGGGGATATTCATTCGTTAGATAACCTGCTTTCATCTCCCTTGCCTGCCGCTCTTTTCCTTCGCAGAGATGTTTTCTTTGATTATTCTGATCAATTTCGCCACTGACTGATTCAAAGGAAATCCAAGGAGGTCCTCCCTTGATTTAGCCGTCGGTTTCCTATCCCCTCTATGTTTACAAGCCCCTAATTCAGGCTGTGCGCCGGGGGAGGGATCTTTCGCGCTCAGAAGAAGAAATGAGAAACTAGCTGTGCTAAAACTTTTCCTAAAAGTAGAGACAAGGAGGCGGCGGCGCTGGAGTTGGACGGTGGGGATCCTTTTCCTCCCCTTGTCCGTCCTTTCTCCGCCCGATCCCTATGCTGACTTCACCAAAAGCAGTTATTTTGGTAGTGCTGGCGTTCTAAAAAAATAAAATAAAACTTGGAAGGCAATTTATTTTTACTTTCAGTTGCGTTTGCTTTCCTGTTTCTAAATCGATGCATGCTTTTTTCCCCTGCCTTGCCAATTGCACTTATGGGTTACGTTTTAGTTGTCGCTTGTTGTTTAGAATGGGGGAAAGTCCTTTGAAAAAGCCATTATTGGAGGCAATCGAGAGCTCTCTGTGAAACCCCGGTTGCGAGCACAAAACAATGCACATTGTTTTGACTTACTGCTGTTTTATAGATACCGTAATCGGACTCCGGAAATGAAACAATCCAATCGAAGCCTCTGCAGCAACAAACCCCCGCGGGTTCCAAAGCCAATTGAGGGCCGGTTATAGCAGAGTCCATTCAAACCGCCGGGTCGGTGGAAAACAGAAAGTTTGGGCAAGTGTGAAAACCACGTCAATTGGCACCCAGAGGAAAAGGGTTGGCGGGGATTTGCGTGGAGGCCTGCGGCCGAAGGCAAAAAAGGGACTGCCTCTCCCGCTAAATCTCCGCTCGCCCTGCAGGCCCGAAGGGAAGGTTTCGGTTACGTGAGCCTGAAATCGCTCGCCACCGTGGAGACGGGGAGACGCCGCGTCAGAGGCGGGCGAGTCAAAAAACGGAAAGCAACCTGGCTTAATGAAATGCTCAGAAGCCACAGCCGAAGGAAGTCCTTTTCGGAGGGCCTCCTGTGGACCGAGGCTTTGGGCAGGGGGGAGGCAGGAGAAGGAGCCCGTCCCCCTCGTGCTCTGTTTTCAGGCCGGATTCAGACGACAACAGCCAACTGATTTGAACGAGCAAACCGTGAACCTTCTCTCTCTTCGAAAGAGCGGGTCGCCGGGGCAGTTACTTTGGAAGAGGTTTTCTGCAAGGAGCCGGCAAAAGGAAGAGTCGCCACCGTAAAAGTACAAGCCCCCTTTTTGTGTCCGGTTCCGCTCCGACTACGCCACGAAATTGTCGATGCCGATTCAAAGGGAAACAGTTGGGGCCCGCGGGTCCGGGGCAGAGCCGGGAGGAGGGGCGGGAGTCGGAAGGGCACGTCGGGACGGGAGAGTCCCTTTCGGGCTGGGCGTCCAGGCGCGGCTTCTTGACTGTCAGATCATTCAGAACCGCTTTTTTTCTTTTTAAAAAAGCCCCAGGTATCACCCTTTCAGTCGACTGCAGGCCGAGGGGCTTTCATCTGGGGGAGGGGGACTTTCACCGGTGCCCCTGATCTCCCTTCAGTCGCTACACCCGACCTTTGCACAAGCCTCCCTCGTGTTCCAGCGCCCAGGCGCCCCCGAGGTCCTCAGCCCCCCCGTGTCACTTCCTTGGAGTCCTCGATTAACTGTCGCTGCCATGGCCCCCCCTCCAAGTCCCTGTGTCCTCATCCCCCCCCACGCAAGTCCTCTCCGGCTCCGACCCCCTCCCTTCCCTGGCACGTCGGAAGGTGGCGGCCTGCGCGTTG
>NW_015170898.1:1201184-1201913 GCF_001447785.1 Gekko japonicus | reverse complement strand
TGTAACTTTGCTGGCTCGGTGGCGGCAGGTCCCAGGGGAGAAGGCCCTCCGCCGCTCGCTCATTGGTCGCCCCGCCGTCAGCTGGTGCTATTTGCTGCTGTCGCTTTTGGCGCTCGGCCATCCAGAAACAAACCCCTCGGATGACTCCTAATAGTTATCGCCAGATGTACTAATACACAACAAATCACGGTCCGGGGTCTGGGGAGCGCCCATGAGTTCCTACTTCGTCAATCCCTCTTTCCCGGGGAGCCTGCCCGGCGGGCAGGAGTCCTTCCTCGGGCAGCTCCCCCTCTACCCGGCCGGCTACGAGGCGCTGAGGCACTTCCCCGCCTCCTCCTCCGCCGCCGCCTCCTCCTACGGGGCCGGCAGCCTGCCGGACAAGCCCTACACCTCACCTGGCTTCTACCAGCAGTCCGCCGCCGCCGCCGCCGCCGCCACCACCGTCCTCGCCTGCAGCCGCGGGCCCGCCTACGACTACGCGGGAGGCTCCTGCTGCTACGCCGACAAGGACCTGGCCGCCGCCAACGGCTCCGGCAAGCCGCGGCCCGGCCACCCGGGGGACTATCTGCCCTGCTTCGCCTCCGACCAGCAGTACAAGCCCGAGAGCGGGCCGGGCAAAGCCCTCGGTGACGACGGCAGCGACCGGAAGTACAGCAGCCCCGTTTACCCCTGGATGCAGAGGATTAACTCCTGCGCTGGTAAGTCGGGGCGGGAGGTGCCGGCGGGGAG